>NC_079513.1:23582988-23611602 GCF_000801105.2 Raphanus sativus
GTTCCATATTCCTTACTTTAATTATATGAGCAACTATTTATTCAAGAATTGTCTAAGAATTTTCTCAAAGTGGAAACGCATATTGCTTTAATTATTTTGTTGTGAACGCTGATGAATATTTACTATTAATATGCAGGCTAAAATTTAATGCGAATGCAGATATTAAATACTACAGTCTCGCTGACATTCCAAAAGTTGTAATGGTCCTCTTATCTGCAACGAACCATAGACTGGATATATGCATATATGCAAAAGCGATCTCACAATACTGGGATCTGCCCGGAGGTGTGATCTCTCATTTAAGTGCAGTGGAGACTGATTTAGCTCACATGCAAAAAGAAGGGGATGAAGAGGTGTCAGAGCTGAGTAAGCCCGATAATGCAAGTAGTTCCAGTAGAATAATATTCAATGCGCATCTGCTTCAGGCTATGTTGGCGATCCTGGTTTGGGTAGATCAAGTGAAACACAGGGGAAGAATCTGCTTGCTGGCGTTATAAACAAGGGTTTAACATTTAAACCTCACGCGTACATTAATCACTACACAAATGGAGGAATTAGCTGCATCAGCTGCTACTGCTTTGGCCTGTCCTATTGTCAGAAGAAACCCACGAGCCTGATCAACAAAAGTTTAGTAATGCCAGAAAGCTGCCTCAAGTAACATTTTGCTTCAGGTGAAAGCTTTCGTTAGTAGCCTCGAGTTTCTTCTGGCCAAGTCCTGATAAGAAGGAAATCACCAGGGAAAGGTGTGGTTGTGTCATTCTTGTAAACTCACATCAGCAAGTAGGAGAGGATGCATGCTAAATGCAGCTGTAACAGGAGCCACCAAAAGTGCTGTGAAAATCTTTGCGGCCTTTTTCCTCTGAGAACGGGGGGGGTGTGCTTTCTAGTATTGCAGCATATAACTATACCTAGAGGAAAGCTTACGTGGTCTCATTGTTGGGCCATTTCTCAATGAGAGTCTTAGGAAACAGTGGCGTAAGAAGATAGAGGAGGCCTCACATGCAAAGTGATGAAAGCTCTCCTGCTTGAAGTAAGTGACGTTTTTTTCTGTTTATATTTTGAAAATAAGTGTACATTTTCTTATCATTTGCGCTGTTTATATTTTATGTTGGCATGATATGTGGTTCATTATGCTTGTTTGCAGCTTGAGGAAAGTATTTGCAGTATTGCTTTGTCAAGCGATTGGCTTAAACTGATGGATGACTGGTTGATAGAACATTCTATGTTTCAAAGCGTTAGAGTTACTGTTGGGGCCACACAGAAACGTGGACCTGGAAAGAGGAGGCAGAGGAACCAGTCTGAAGTTACAGCCGAAGGTTCTAATGATGATAGCTTCACTTGGTGGCGAGGAGGGAAATTATCAAAAGCCATACTACTGAAGGCAGTCTTGTTGAAGCCAATGATACAGAAAGCAGCCTGGCAAGGTAAACCTTCTTTTGGCTGAGCTTTTTGTGCTTGTGGTTTTTTAGGTTATGTTGATATTCAATTTGATTTCACTCTCTGTATGATGCTAAGATGTTTGTTCTTTCATTAGGTGGTGTGAAAAAGTTTCCTGAATTTAATTATGGTGATGGTTCTTACATACCTAAAAGAAGCAGGCGGTCTATTTGGAAAGCTGCAGTTGATAGTAGCAAAAACATTTCACAACTTGCTCTTCAGGTGTGTCTTCTATCATCAATGGTTTTTCAGATGGTTAGGTTTCTTTGTTTATTTGCTGTTCCCCTGAAACTCAACTGAATCTGGGCCAGGTTAGGTACCTTGATATGAATATAAGATGGAGTGAACTTGTACGCCCAGAGCAAAACGTGCAAGATGTTAAAACAGGTTCAGAGACAGAGGCCAGTGTCTTTAGGAACGCTAGTATCTGTGACAAAAAGATTATAGATAACAAGGTTAGATATGGAGTTGCCTTTGGAAATCAGAAGCACCTCCCGTCTCGTGTCATGAAGAATGTAATCGAAGTCGAGAAAACTGAAGATGGAAACGAAAAGTTTTGGTTTGCTGAAGCATGCGTTCCTTTATATTTGACCAAAGAATATGAAGAAAGTTTGCATAAGGCCGTCCATGCGCCTTTTATCAAGAAGCCGTCAAAAAGATTATCAAAGCTACAGAGAAAGCAACTGAAAGCTTCTCGAGCAAACATATTTTCTTATCTAGCCTCTAGGAGGGATGACACTGAGAAGTGCTCTTGTGCGTCATGCCATCTTGATGTTTTATTGAGGTATTTTCTTTAGCTCTCTTCACTTTTCAAGATATTAAAGAAACTTGTGTACATTATTAACTTTTGTTCCCGTTCCCTACATGTCTACAGGGATGCAACAACATGCAGTTCTTGCCAAGGTATTACTCCTGCAATTTATGTTGTTTTGCATTTCTTGGTATCTGAATGCGTATGAACTTGCTTTTGCCTTTTGCCTTTGTTTTATCTGTTTCTTTGGACCAAGACTGAATAAGTAGATAGAGTAACAACATATACCTGAAAGAGATTCAGTTTTGTTCCATCTTTTGCATTTGGAGTCGTTTTTTCGGTGCCAAACCTTTTGAAGAAGATGCTTTGTTGAAGAATTGGTTATGATTCAAATGTGGAATCTTCTTTTTTGCCTCACAGGTTTCTGTCACAAGGAATGTACTACTATGAGCACACAACAACACACAGCTGGAAATGTTGAAACTGTGGTAACCTGCAAACGGTGCTACCTTGCAAGAGCTCGTTCACTAATCAATATCAATCACAGACATCCAACAACACCCACTGTTATGACCAATGGACAACATCAAAACGCAGTCACTCCAGTCGTTAAGACACAGACTAAGCCTCTTATTCAACAGTTACCATCTTCTAACACACGAGACAAGTCTTCAGGAGTTAAACAAATCACTCCTGATTCTAATACGGCACCAAAGAGTCAACACAAGACATTGTCTTGGGGAGTCATATGGAGGAAGAAGAACTCGGAAGACACAGGTGCTAGCTTCAGACATCAAAATGTTGTGTTGGCTGCACAATCTGCTCAGCCTAATCCAGGACCAGTTTGTTGGATATGCAAACTCCCCTATAATCCTGGTCAAACGTATATCCACTGTACAAACTGTGACAGTAAGAACAATTCATAATTTTATACTTTTTAAGTATTAACTATTTTGATTCTTATAAATCTAATCCTAGCATATATATGTATGCAGAGTGGTACCACATTGAAGCGATTATGCTGGAGGAGTCAAAAATCCATGAAGTTGCTGGGTTCAAGTGTTGCAGGTGCCGTCGTATACGAGTACCAGATTGCCCTTTCATGGATCCCAAACTCAAGGAAGAGAGACAGAAGAGAAATGCATTCTTCCAGCGACAGAGACATAAGAAAGGAAATAATAATACCAGAATGGATTCTGATTCCGAGATAATGTCTGAACCAAGAGACTCGGTACCCTCTACTCCCTCGTTTCCCCTTGAAGATGCGTTTGTTCCTCAGGATTTAGATGTTGAATGGAATGTCGATGGTTCTGTCCCGGAACCAGTTAGGAGACAAGTCAAACGTGAAGACAGAGAAGGGAACAATAACATTTCTTATATCGACTTCTCAATGCCTCCCGAGTCACTTTCTTGTGTGAAACCAGAACCAACATTGCCTGTCATGGATTGGGATGCATCTGACAGCAACAACAACAACAACAACAACAACATGGTTAAAGGGGAGCTAACGTTTGACTACCAAGACATGGAATTCGAACCCCAAACCTATTTCTCGTTGACCGAGTTGCTTACAGCAGATGATAGTGACCTGTGCAATGGATATGGCTATAACGAGGATGTTTCAAGAAACACGGATAACCCAAACCCTCAGGTTGAGACAATGGAACAGTGGAGAGCGTTTCTCAGTGACAATACAAAGCCATGTCAGATATGTATGCATGTGGAACCAGAGGCTGATCTCACTTGCCAGACTTGTAATATCACAATACATTCCCACTGCTCTCCATGGGAGGAGGAATCTACTTGCACCAGAAGTAACTGGAGATGCGGTCCCTGCCGTGAGTGGATGTAGCAGCGTTCCCTAATTTGAAGTTACCACTTAATTTGTACTTTTGTTTGCTTCTAGAAATATTTGGTGAATACTAGGAACATGTGTAATTGAGAAGAAGTAAATTAAAGTCCATGAAGGCAAAAAGGTAAAAAGTCTCCTTTTAATCTTTTTAATCTTGCATTTACTCTAAATACTATTTATTGATGTTTAATATGTCCACCACATGGAGGCGTTTTTGGCCTGTCCGATGTAAAAATAGAACCTTTCACGATGCCTTGGAGACAGTTGGTGATGATTTTGTAATGTGCATTGGAAGATATAAGTTGAGGAACACAACTGGTGAAGAAGAAAACAAAGAGACAAAAGAGAGAGAAAGTGAGTGTGTAATCAACTTTCACTGGGATGTCTGTGACTGATACGCATACTATTTTAAGAAACTGAAATTTAGTATTGCTTAGTTTGAAAACGTATAGACGAGATTATCATAGGTTTTAGTTGGTACATTGTTGAAATTAATAAATTAGTTATGATACTAGATCGTTATAAGATACTAATTTTTTATAGCAATATAATTGAAAACAAAAATCATTTCAAGACCATAGCGTGATGATGGATATCCATATAAAACAACCATAAACAAAACTTTAGGACCAAGCTACCATGGATTTATTTTTACTTGCTAAACACGAAATACATAGTGAACCATATATTTCAAAGCCGTCATCCATCCCATCAAAGAGCTCTCACTCAAATCACCAACGGACGAACTAGGGTTTACTAGTTCACGCTCATCCGGAGATGATTTTACTCCCTTCTCCCACAGGAACGCACCCACTGCAAACTGTTTCTTGCAAGACAAGTCACCGAGATCTGTAGGCAGACCATACAGTTTGAGAAGTCGATCAAGTTCTTCCTCCGACATAGCCTCGTACTCTTCCTTCGTGAAGCTTGGATAGTGAACAGGCATCTGGAACGATGACCAAGAAGCAGCCCCTCTGGTCAACTGATCACGGTCGTTGCTCGACGATGAAGCCAATGTTTTCTTCAAGACGGCATCATCTGAGGAGCTTTGGTTGAGAGTTTGTAGTTTGTCACCGAAAATAAGTGTAAGCTGTGAAACCCTTGCCATTGTTGCGTGATGAATACTGTAAACTTTTGATTCTTTTACTTGACAAAGAAATTTCATAAGCCAATATATTATATATATATAGAGATTATGTAGATGAGATAAATGGAAATTTTCTTTTTTACACTAAATCAGAAAATGGAAAAAACGTTTTAGTTTTCCTAATTTAATGATACAAACCGTCATTTATTACTTACTGCAGACTACTAAGGAAAGTTGGAAGGTCTTGTACCGGTCCGGTCGAGTAATCCGGTTAGAAGAATTCGGTCCAGACTCCAGATCATGAACCCTAAGGCTGGTTTGCATATACCGGTTCGTGACAAAACCGAGCCGGTTTGACTACTGAACGCCGGATAATTTAGCCCAATCCACAAACTGCATGCCGCCATATACATTGTTAGCAAACCGGACTCCAACCGTAAACGACATGGCGACCACAGGAATGCGTTTGGCTGCTGTAGAGCCTTCCACGACGCGTTCAAGCCCGTTGATGATCTGGTAACGTGCGTTGGAAGATAAGCCAAGGAACACACCTGACCAAGCATACAACTTATAGAGTCAGCCTATGTAAACAAGCAACAATGTGATGCACACAAAAAAAAATCAAGCAAGCAACAATGTACAGAGAGACACCTTCACACTTGTCTATGAGTTCTGAAACTGGAATATAATATTACAAACAGGAACGAACAATATAGCTGATATACTGTCACCGAGATTTGTGAGCATGATAACGATTCTTGTATCTCAAAACTGATGATTGATCACGGGCCTAGCAAGAACTCGAAGTTGGAGATGGTTTAAGTAAGAGACTAACCCCAGAGAGCAGCAGTTTTGAATAGAGGTGGAACAGGGACGTCTTCATCTGATGTCATTATACTCCTATATTGACATAGATCATATAAACACAAGAAAGACACTGAAAAAAAATTCATTTCATAATTGGCAGGTAATGAACGAGTACCGTTTTGGTGTCATGATCAGATTTGCAATTCCCTGACCAATGAGACCGCAGCCAAATCCAACCGAACCATACAAGAACCCCTAGATAACCACATTGATCAGTAAAACCAAATGCACGGAAGATCCACAAAGAACATTAGTCTCCAGACCTTGTAGAAGAAAGTTGCAATCCGCTGGTTAACCGAGAACTTACAACCCGGTCTTTCAGCTTCAAAAACACTTCACAACCACAAAAACAAAACCTGCTATTACATGATCAAACCAAAAGTGAAGAGTGAGAGAAAGAGACAACGAGAGTCTTTACCTGCTAGGAAGGGCGGCGCAAGAACGCTTAAGTCCCTTAAACAAACCCGTTGACGATGCCACAGATGTCTTCCCAATACGAGCATAAGGAGCCAAAAGTCCAACCAAAGCGACATCAACCACAAGACCAACCAAAAGATCAGCAGCATACAACTCAAACTCAGACCAGAAATCTTCCCCTCTCTTCTGCACTTCCGCGAACGTCGCGCAGCAAGAGTCTATCGCTACCTGCATACATCAGACCCCACGAAACTACTCACATTCTTGCCACAATCACTAAAAGCTTTGATCTTTGGACAAACAAAACAAAACAAAACAAACCTCGGTTCCAACTTTGAAGAGAAAGGAAGGATCTGCAAGCATTCTGTTTCGAAGCATGGAGCATGCCCTCATCAGAAACCCAAGCGGCCATACAGATCCCTGTCAAAAAAACATAAACCATCAAAACAGAATCTTACAGAACATCTTTATCGTTGCCCAAAAAAAGAACAGAACATCTTTATCTTCCAAAAGAAAGAACAAAGAAACCAAACCTGTAGATGGAGATAACGAAGAAGGAAGAGTTTCCGAACCCCAACAGACTTGGCAGCCTCCAACATATCCTCCGGTAATGCAATCCCAATCCCTCTCCGCTCCGTCTCTTTCATAACTTCGTCGAACTTCAGTAACGGACCAAACTCCTTCTCCTCTGCTTTATCTCCACCATCATCTCCTCCATTGTTACCCCCACTATCCCCATTTCCACCGTCGTCATCATCTCCGCCGTTGTTAAAATCGAGCTCAAAATCGCTAAAGGTCTCGTCTTTGGATCCGGTATACGTCCATTCCGGCACCGATCTGCCGCCGGAGATTCCCACGCACCGAGTTCTAAGCTTCGGAGGAGAAGGCAGCTCCGAGCTCCAAAGGCCTCCACGGAAACAAATCGAGCTGGTGGATTCAAACGTTGGAACGGAGGCTCTTCTGCATTGATCTCGAGGCTCTACTACTACTACTACTACTACAGTGGTTGAAAGGTGGGAGGAGGATAGAGACATTTTAATTATCTTTCAACGGAGCTTCCAGTAAAGGTGTTTGAGTTTTGGAGTTAAAGAGAGGAAGAAAGCGGAGTGATGTATGTATCTATCATACATACATAATGTATGCAACTGCTATGTGATCAATCAGTTGGTTTAAGAGATACAGAGGTTACAAGTGGCGTCACCGTAATGGTCAAAAAATGTGTTGAAAATTGTCAAAAAAATGAAAAACATAGAGTAGAGTTAAGCATTGCTTAAAGCTCATATTACTGAATTGAACTCAGATAAATCAAGTCACGATCAAACTGAATTGAAGAAGAAACTAATGAAACATGAGCCAATAATAATACTAATAATAATTAATAAATCCTCACAAGAACCTAAATATTCTCAGTGTGACCTGGATTACATCTCGGCTTACCAATTATCTCACCCAACCCATCCTCCTCCATTCCTCGGATCTTCACTACTCTTATATTCTTTTTATTATAATCATAATACCAAACACTAAATGATTGACAGAACGCCATACTCTCGGCCTTACTACTGATCACTACTTCAGTCCCTGTGGCTTTCCACTGATAAGGTATAAGGCATATATATACGTCATGCCCCGACCCTTCTTGTTTCTCAACATCCTCGAGAACCCAAAATGTCATCAAATTGTTAAACACAGAATAATCTACACTGCCCAATTTACCATTGTAATTTATAAGACCTGAACGGTGTGATGTCGAGAAAAAACGTGGCTCTTTGGGTGTTTTCATAAACTCAATCTTCTCTGATCTAACATCGAATCTAACTATTCTCGACTGGCCAACTCCATAGTATAGAGCACCATCAATGCATACCTGTCTGGGATGGGCATGTTGGTTATCTCCGGGATGGGCATGTTGGTTATATATCTCCGGTCAAGTCGTTGTCGAGAAAGAGATGGTTGTGAATTAGCTAAAAGAACATACTGTATTAAAAACAGGAAGATTCACAAAATAAGGAAAATTATTGCCTATTTAGTTTTTATTTATTTCTACAAAATAACACGTACATTTTATGAACAATATGTGCTGCTACGTGAGTTTAATTTTAATTTATTTGGTTTCTGATCATTGGATTTATCTTATAAACAATATTTTTTTGTTTTTTTTTTTGTTTTGTTTGCATAGAAAGGATAACAATAATTGCTGGTAAAAAGATAAAGAAGCTTCGTCTTCTACTAATTTATTAAAGACAAACTCAAAAGCTAAATCGAACAAGGTAAGATCTCTGAGACTGAAAGCATTATATAAACGAAGCAACAAAATATATTTGTTCTTTTTGAAAATAGAATTAAAGCCAGCGAATGAGAATTAAAAGGTAAGCCACGAAAAGGTGAAGCTATAATGAAACTACCAAGAGTGATAATGTTATTAGAAGAACATAATATTCTCAACGTGACCGGGGGAACATAACACCTCATGACCATGCGTACAAATTCCATGCACACCTCTAAACTCATCATCCGTGATTCCATCAACCTCAGCTCTTCTAACACGCTTACTAATCATATCGCAATAGTAAACAGAAAAGAGCTCAGATGAGTTTAAAGATCTTGAAACCAGTATAGCCTCGTTGGTATGAATTTCTCCAGTGCACAAAAGTCTCTCATCAGTAAAAAATTCTCTCAACTCGCTATATACATCACAAATCACAATGCTCGACCATTCTTGTTTCTCAGCATCTTGCAGAATCCACATATACATCTCAGATGTCCCGTAGAAGTCATAGCTAAAACATGCTAATTTTCCTTGGCAAGTTATAAGTCTTGAATAACATGAGACTGCGTTATAATCTTTAGGTACTTGAATAAACTCAATCTTCTCAGACGTAACATCAAATCTAGCTATCCTTGAATAACCAACTCCGTAGTATATAAAACCATCGATACAAACCTCACCTTTCATGCAGCGGTAAGGATCTTTAGTGACTGCCTCTGACTCAATCTTTTTCCACTTCTTTTGTTGAGATCCCAGCGTGAAAACGAAATGCTCTTGGTTTATATTGTCCGATGTACCGCTGTCGGAACCGTCAAACATCATCACACACAAGACTTTGTATTGCTCTCTCACAGGATCGTACCCTAGACGTGCGTACATGTCTCTTCCGTTAGGTGTAACATCTGGTAATTTTACGATTTGTCTAGTGGTGGGGTTACAAACAGCGATCGATGAACCACGTGCGCAACAAACCAAACCGTTTAGAGGGCGAGATTCGATGTCGTAGACGAGATCCGAGATCGTCATGTCGTGTCTGGCCATGACTGTGGAGTACATTTTGTCATCTTCCGGTTCAGGAGCCGAGAAGATGAAACGCTTACGAGAATCGGAGTGCTTGAACGTTAAAAGGAGACGAGGGCGAGTTTTTGACCTAGTTAGGAAGGTATCCACGAAATATTTGCTGCGGATGATGGAGAACCATAGCTTCGACACTGCTTGGAATCGGAGGAGGGGCTTCGCTGGAAGTCTCGAGAGGATATCTAAAACGAGATCGAGAGGGATGTTTCTTGTGTGGTTTACGGCGTGATCTAGGTTACGCGAGGGAGACGGTACTTGTGAATCTTCCATTGCGGCTGGTGGTGAATGGTGTGATGATTGCTTAAAAGTTATATACTGTATATCGAACACAACCCTAAAACTAATAAATAAAATATAAACTATATATAAAAAGGAGAAAAAAATAATTTGAACTTCTTTGCTTATTCCTTTTACTTGACTAAATTGGTAAAAGAGAGATCAAAATAAACATATAACTCATTAGGCCCCTACATGTGTATAGTCTCCATTGAGCCCTAGTGACTTGTGAGCTATGTCCTCATTGATTATGCTCTGCACTCTACTGTTTGGTTATGTTATAATCAATTAATCATCTCGAGTTGGAATTCAAAGGTACAAAGCCGATTCCTTGCTCAGTGGCCAAAACCGTAACCGCCTAATGTGCCTTAGTTCACCTTTAGTCCCAGGAATAGCGTCCGTCTATGGCAATCTGCATCAGAAAAGATAACACAGTTCCAAACTCACTGTGTTCCTCAGATGTACATCATCCCAACTCCCAAGAAGCTCCATCATCAATGCCAAGTGATCCATGAAACCAAAGTCCCACTCAATTTTTTTTTTCTCACAGAACATGATCAGAAAGCAAGTAAGAGATGTATGTACCTCATCTCTTTCATAGTTTTCACCAATGTGAGGATCAAATAGAATATCTCCAGCGGCAAGCTCGAAACAAATGCAGGTAAAACGACCACATATTAGCGGAGGTTGCGTATTTGGAGCCAACAATAACCTCAGGATATGTATACTGCCTTGCCTGAATATCCTTAATGCTCTTCAAAACAATCTCCTGCACTGTGAACTTCCTGTTTTCAAACACAAATTTATTCCTTGATTTCCACAAGTTTCACAGCACCCATGGCCACAGTGGAGAGTTCACTCCAGTCGGTGACCTGCCCACGTTTATATGTGGATTCTTTGTATAAATCGTATACTTTTTTTTGGTAAAATACAATCGTGTACTTTATATGTCATACATGGTATACATGATTGTATACGTCGAAACTAAGAATGCATGCTCATAACTTGCTACTACTTTGCGAGACAAAAATAAGGTTATTTCTTATCTCTCATCAAAAAATCTAGAACCGAATTAGTTGTCGACATTGTTTACATTGAAGATTAATTGGATTTCGATACTCTAGATAAATCAAAATAAAAAATTACATTTTTTACGTAGCATTGAAACATTGAATATTTCCACCAAATTGGTGATTTTGCTGAAAATGTTGATGAATTTGCTAACTCCAAGACGCGATTCGTCCTTATGTCTTTGGAAACAACTCAGATCATGACAATTCCTTTTCTCATTGTTACTCTGTAGAACCCACTTTGCAATTATTTCATGCATTTTGCTTTAACATTTCTTTTTCATCATCTACAAAAATATTAAAAATAAACAGAACATTTGTAGTCAACGTTGGACGAAATATTACATGGTTTTAAGAACAGAAATAAAAATGATTTGAAATCAGAAGATGAGAATATTCCTATTTATACTAAAGAATGGATGCTATGCTAGTCACTGTTAATTTTGGATTTGGTTTGGGATTTCTTCGACTCTCCAAAAGAAGAATGTATATAGTTATTTTTTTGCAATTAAGAACGTACATATAGTTTCTAGCTAGTTCGAGTTATACTCATAGATTCACCTTTGATCTGTTTACTATGTATTTTAGTGCTATGAAAGTTTCTTAAGTTTCATGACAATAAGAATAAGAACAACCAATTTTTTATGTAATTTAGTTCGGGTGAATCAGCTTTAAATTGTAACAACTTATATTTTAGTAAAAGGTTACAAAACATAAAAGGAAAAGCAACTTTTTCCCTTGTACTTACAAAAAAAAAGCTTTTATCCTTTGTGGCGAAGTCATCAAGAGCAACATTATCGAGTGGTCCGGACGATGATTAGTTAGATTATATCTCTCTATTTTAGAGTCAGGTTGTTAATGGTTGTATCTTCAAAATTATTGTTGTAGAAAAAAATCTGTAGATTTTTTGTTGTAGTTTTAGATTTTATTACCGTAGAATTTTATGTAAAGTACTAAAAATTACTTTGGTTATTTAGTTCTACAGAGGATTTATATAGCCGTAGGTTATTTCAAAAATTATGGTTTTAAAAAATAAATTAAAAATTGATTACTCTGATCATAAAGTGCGGTCACATCATGGAATGTCTTTTATCTTGTTTCGGGACCCATTAATTCAGAAAAAAAAAATTGTTAAAACAATATCAATGATTAGTTAGATTGTATCTCTATTTTAGAGTCAGGTTGTTAATGGTTGTATCTTCAAATTTATTGCTGTAGAAAAAAATCTGTAGATTTTTTGTTGTAGTTTTAGATTTTATTACCGTAGAATTTTATGAAAAACACTAAAATTACTTTGGTTATTTAGTTCTACAGAGGATTTATACAGTTGTAGGTTATTTCAAAAACTGTGGTTTTAAAAAATAAATTAAAAATTGATTACTCTGATTTTGGTGCTTTATAAATAAATGGAGTTGTGGAGAGCACCCACATCAACTATCATTAATCACACCCTTAGTTTTATTTATTTTTAAAACACTAAATTTTACCAATCATGTTGTAACTTTATTTTTGAAAGTTAAAACCTACAACAAATTTCTATTAATTTTTTACCAATCATGCTTTAGCTTTACTTTTAAGGTTATAGCAAAAAAACTAAAGCAATTTTTTATGTATTTTAGACAAAAATCCTACATTTTTGATTTATATGTTGCAGAAACTGTAAAATGAAAAAAAAAACTATCTATAATATCAAATAAATTAGATAATCATAGTAAAAACATTTATAAATATTTTAATTCAATTTTGTGTGTTTAAAAAATATTGAAGTATTTTAGATAACATAAATATTATTTACATATTACATCTTAAATAACAGTAAACTTTGATCATTTATAAAAATCATTAATATAAATTATTTTAGTTGATCAGAAATAATTATTTTATATATACATCACATATTTTATTTTAAAACATCTATAGCATATAACTTACAGATACAACAAATTTAACTATAGAAAAAGTTTCTATAAAAAAATCTACAGTAACAGCTCTACAACTACCAACTTACTTACAGCTAAATTTTTACAGTCACAGTCGAATCAATCATCACCGATAAATTTATCTTGACTCAACTTTTGGCTTGTCATCACATCAAATATTTGTCCCATTCTCATATATTTTAAATTGGCCATGGGCATGGGCATGGGTATTTGAGTACTTGGTTTAGATTTGGGATAAACACTTCGGCTAAGTGTTCGGTTTTCTGGTATCTATTTGACCCACTCCAATTCGTGTTTGACTCCAGTTTTTTTCTTTTGAACTTAAGTTTGACTCCAGTTTTTTGGACATAGAAGTTTATAGAAGATCACGTCCGAAGAGTTGTCGGTTTGGTGCATCTATTTATAATATATTGTATTTTTGTAATTATTTGTTATCATATGATCATATATCAACCTACTTATACAAACAGAACATAAATTCATTGGTACTTTATGATTACAATACTGATTTATAGTCTTTATAGTAGTACTATATATTGAAACCTCTAAGATCCCTTTTGTAGCTTGTGATCCAAGACCTATGATCTCTACTTCTTTTTCCCTTTGAAGCATCAGCCACTCTGGGTCGTCTATGTTCTTCAAGACAATGTTCCGACAGTGAGAGCCTATATAATATGTTACTTTCGGGTGTTGTAAGGGCGACTATGGTAGCTGAGATATCCTCTAAAATCCTGAAATATAAGAAAAACTATTACTATTTATATTTTCGTTTGCTTTTACACACAAATATATATATATATATATATACCCAATTTTTTATTTAAACATTTATGAATAAAAAGAGTTACCCGCCGACGCTATATGGATCTAACAATCCGTTGGAGAATATTATGTTGCTCCCGAAACGTTGAAGGATTAACTTGGCATCCTACATATAACATGCAAATGTATAACGTTAAGTAATTCAATCATGAGATTCTTTTAAAATTATTTATAAAATTCTGTATGACTCGCACCTGAATGCCGTAGTAAGCCGTGACCCAATGTGGACGAGGCGGGACACCGTACTGCAGTTTGCAGCGTTCAATTTTAATATCCATACGAAACGGCTCCGTTTGGAACATCGTGTCTTGTTCGTCATGTCCTATGGGCAGAACTATCTCGCTGCATGTGTATGTAATTGTATTTTGTTGGACCAATTAATAAAAAACAGTTGATTATTAGTTTATCATTTATATCCGTTGTGTTTTTAGCATGTGAACGTAAAATGGTCAATATTCTGATCATAATAAAACGAGGGAGAGAGAGATTTGATTTGGGGTGTTTAAGTTGATGTCTCATGCCTCTATTTTCGTATATTTATGACTTTATGTAGTTGACATACGTACATTTTTATCCATCGATCAGTTGGACGGATTAAATATTAAAATAGTTTGTTCAAAGTTGGAAATAAGCAAAATATAAGCAATAAAAATGAAAAATATATATAAGCAAAATATAAGCAATAGAAATAATAAAACAAAGCAAAATATAAAGAAAAATATGTAAATAGGTTGTATACTTTGACATATTTAGCTGGGAAGAAAAACAATAAACATAATATATGTAAACACATAACATAAAGTGCGATACCCATGAAAACACTATAAGAATTTATTTTATGGGTTGGTTAAAGCTTTTCAAAACTAAAATCTTATGATCATATTAGATTAAATAATAATATTTTTTAAAAAAAAATCTCAAGGGTTCTTGAACAATAAAACTTTGGTGATGATCAGTTTGACTGCGGTTGTAAGAATTTAACTGTAAAAATTAAGTTATATGTAAATTGGTTGTAGTTATAAAATTTTCACGGTAGATTTTTAGTTAAATTTGTTATAGTTGTAAGTTATATATTATAAAAAATTAAAATAAAATATGAGAAATATATGATGTATATCTAAAACAATATTTTTATCAATTAGATAATTTATATCAATATTTTTATAAATTATCAAAAAGTTTAGTGTTATTAATATTTCTCTTATTTAAAATATTCCAATATTTTTTAAAAAATACTCAAAATTAAATTAAAATATCTATATATGTTTTTAATTATGATTGTCCAATTTATTAATATTTTAATAGTTTTTATATTTTACAGATTAATCGGCTGTCTTAAGGAAATATGTAGGTTTTTAGCCTAAAATGCATAAGAAAAAAAATTGATTTATTTGTTCTGACTTAACTTTAAAAATAAAGGTTAATTCTGATCGGTAAAAATTAATAAAAACTTGATATATTTTTATCTTTTTAAAAATAAAATTGCATCATTATTGGTAAAATTTATTGATTTAAAAATAAATAGTTTGAAAAAAAAAAAGATAAACCCCGACCAACCAATGTTTTGTGCTGTTAGGTTTAAGTTTTAATGGGTCTTGAGTTCCAATAATCTCTCCTAGTTTGTATAAATTGAAGGATGGGTCTATTTAAGCTGTGTGTGCTTATGTTTTTAACAGTTATAACGGATAAAGATGTTACAAGTTCATGCAATAAACTCTCTATAATAGATATGCCAAAACGTTATAATGCATTTTGTGAAAAAAAAATATATACATATAATTTAAATATGTGTTTGTTCAAATCGTTGTTAAATACTAGGAATTATTTTTTAACACATTCTCATAAGTCAAAATCTAAACCATGTAATTTAATTTTTATTTAGAAAAAGGATCCATCTGAAAAGAGCTGTAACTTCCAAAATTATGCTAGATAATTAATGATTTTCAATATTGATATTTGTATTAGTTAAGTTATTGATATTTGTATTAGGTAAGTAATCAATACTTTCTGCCTTGCCTGTGTTTTTTTTTCTTCAAAATCGGCCTATCTTTTTTTTTTAACACCAATACTATTAAAGCTCAACTCTTCCAGACTAGGAAAAAAGAGATTAAGAGTACGAATACAAAGAGTGCTTAGCTATAGAGTCGGCCATAACATTAAGGCGACGAGGAATAAACTTAAAAACCGCAATAATCCCTGACAATTCCGTAAAGATCAGTCGGAGGGAGGTTCGATGAGATTGCTGCTATGAGCACCTGAGAATCTGACAAAATGCAGATGTTGGAGAGACCTAGGTTCTTAGCCGAAAGGATTGCTGAGCGGCAGGCAAGAGCTTCAGCTATCAGTGGAGACTTCACATGTGTTTCCAGACTTGCTTCTTGGTGTAGCGTGTGACCCGTTGAAGATTGCAGAGCCCATCCACATCCTGCAACTGAAATAGACCCATTCCATGCCGCATCAGAGAATAAGAGAAGGTTGTCCGCTGGCTGGGTGTCATTGATGAACGCCGATGATGATGAACTTTGCGCCTCTCGCCACTCCCTTGCATCTCTGATAGCTTTGCTGAGGACTGCAGTCTGCAGCCGGAGTGAACAGCCTATTCTCAAAGATCAAGTTGTTTCGATCAGTTTAGAAAATTCAGCTTATCATACGAGTAAATCTAGTGGGCCTTGATCCCCTCTGGCACCTTTTTTGAGTTTTACATCAAATTGTCCACAATCAAGATTCACAGAGTGAAGCCAATAACTTCACTATAGATAATGTTCAGAGAGCTACATGCACAACAACTGGATTCGCTTTTTTCCAGCGGTAACGTTACAGAAGCATATGTCACCTTGCATCAAGACTTTTCTTATTATTATTGCTTCACTCAAAGCAGGTTCAATGTTATTACCAAAAAAGATGTTATGAACATCATAAATGTCTTTCATTTACTTGTGGAACTCTAAGCTGTGTAATTTTAAACAAGAAGATGTTAATGACATGATTATCCTTTTTATGAAATATCATAGCACAGAACTCAAATTAATTATGGTGCTGATAATTAGTAAAGGAAATTAAAATACCACGCAATTAGAAAATTAAGCAGAATTTCATTTAAGAAAGCCAAAATTAAATTACATAACTGTGTTTCAAAAAAAAAAAATTACATAACTTCTTAAGATACGCATAACTTAAACTACAAACTACTAGTTAACACCATTAGAAATCCCTACGGATCTAAGTGCTCGTGAACTTCGTCACCGGCGCCTTGGTACCTTCCGAAATGGCATGTTTCGCCAACTCTCCAAGCAAGACGAGTCTCACATCCGTCTGGATCTCCCTGGAAGTAATCGTCGGCTTCTTGTTGTACAATTGGAAAACTCGCATGCAGCCGCAACGGTGGTTTCTACCGCCGGTTTCAAACTATGTGAACACTAGTCCAACCTAGGCGTTGAATGTAATTGCTGTGGATTTTTTGAGAAAATTGATTTGTTGTGATGTCATAATAATGTTGTTTTCTTCGCATAGTATTGGAGGGTGGTGCATTATCTACTCTGGTCAAAATATCTTTAGCCAGGTAACTGTATTAACTGGAAAAAAAATGTAAATAAATGTATTTCGATGCATAGAATAGTTAGTAGCTAGTATCATCTAGAAATGTAAATAAAGGTGTGCTGGTTGCATCTTTATTGCCTTAATGTTAGATTTTATAGTTGTTAAAAAAAGAAAAGTATTATGTATTTTCAGGCAATATTCCTGATTTATTTCATTTTATGAGAAAACTATTAATTACTTGATCAATTGGTTAGGATCTTTCATTTATAAATTTTGCATTGTTTCCAACTACTGTGAGATATATACAATAAAGAAATAGAGATTTGCTATTCAAAGAGAAGTTACAAAGTTAATAGTATTCTTTTTATGTCATACAAAATTATTTGTATTCAAGTCGAATCACCAAACAAATCTATTACAGTGACAACAAATGTTTAGTTTCCTTCCCATCATCATGTATATACACGCAAATCATATTATACGAACACATAAGTTTTGGATTTAAAATTCCAAAATCTAAAGAACAAAATTGTACAAGAGAATGAAGGCACGATAGGTGTGTATGATGATTATGACACTGATAGTGATCGGATGTCTTCTAGAAGCATGCAGTGGAATGGAAAACATGTCAAAGGAAGACCACCTCACAGTTATCACATTCATCCATCTAGATATCGTTCCAGAACAACCTTTATCATAAAATCCTAATGAAACATTGTCTATGCGTGTATATATATATATACGTGTAGACTTTAACATATACTGTAATAACAATTTTTGGTTTTTGTGCAGAACGGAAACAATAAGGCCGGATGATATTCCAAACCCAATATGCATAAGGAACTGTAGTGTTACTTCTCACAGTAAAAAAAGAGTGTCAAGATTGTATCATACATTGCGGATGATCAGTTCTCATATCGGAATGTTCTATGTCGATGTATTAAGGATATTTACAACTCTCATCGATAAATAAAAAATATTATAATGGGTTTTACTAAACCGTTATTCGAATACAAGGCATAGCTGACATACATAACTCTTTTTTTTAGCAACAGTGAAATACATAACTAAAATTGGAAAATGCACTGAATAACACCGATACAAAATTGAATTAAAAGATGGGTCTGGTGTTATGTGGGTCCCTGTGGGATCTAAATTCCAAGTAAAAACTTTCTTCCGACACAAACAAAGGATATAATTAACAGCAGAGTTGTTCTTCAGTTGATTCTTAGCATCTCGACTATGTAGTTAGATTTGGTTTGTTTATGTCAAAAAAAAATGTAATTTTGTTTGTTTCCACAATAAAATCTAACAGTTGCTGGAAAATGAAAATACCAAAACATTAGAAAATTAAGAACTTTCATATATGTTTTCTTCAAGTAAAAGAAACCATAATCCCCAAATTACACAACCTGTTGCCAAACCCAAACGCTTAAAACTACCGACAACTAGTTAAAACTTAAAAACCATTACAAATAAATTCCAAATCTAAGAGCTCGTGAACTTGGTAACCGCCTTGGTCCCCTCCGAAACGGCGTGTTTCGCCAACTCTCCAGGCAAGACGAGTCTCACCGCCGTCTGGATCTCCCTGGAAGTGATGGTAGGCTTCTTGTTGTACCTCGCGAGCTTTGAAGACTCTCCGGCGAGCTTCTCGAAGATGTCGTTGATGAAGCTGTTCATGATCCCCATGGCCTTGCTCGAGATCCCGATGTCTGGGTGGACCTGCTTCAGCACCTTGAAGATGTAGATCTTGTACGTCTCCACGCTCTTCTTCGACCGCTTCTTCTTCTTGTCTCCGGCGACGGCGGAGGGGTCCTTCGGGAGCTTCTTCCCGGCCTTTGGTTTCTTCTCCGCCGGTGCTTTCTCGGCCGGCTTCTTCTCTGCTGCTTTGGGAGCCATGGATTCTCTCTTTTCTGAGTTTTCTAGAGATCGAGTAGTAAAATAAAATTAGATGATTTGTTTACTGTTTGGAGACTCTAGTCCTCTTTGTTTATATAGGAATAGAGGAATAGATTTTATTGGTTGAGATACTGAGACGCGGATCAGTGAGGTGGCGAGAAATGTGCTGTCCGATGGGAAAGACTATAGAATGGATGGATAAGATTGTTTTATTCTTGCGCGCGTGCGTTTTTTAAAAGGAACTAGTCTATCCAAAATCGAAAATTCAACAAAATTTATTACCCGCCATCATCATAACCGATGAGCGCTAATTTTATTTATTCTAAGATTTGGTATGGATAGCTGACGTGGATGTCTCTGATCTATCCGAGGTTGTACGGCTACGATTGCATGGCTTTATATGGCTTTACAAGTTTTGGGCCTTTTTGGTCTCTAGAACACGTGGTATTTCTACAGTTTTGGTTTTAGATAATCTCTAACTATCATTGGTCCATTAAGTTTTTTTCTTCATTATCCTTTAATCCGTAGCAGATGAACAGGCCGTTGAAAATATATTTCAACTATCAAAAGTTTATCTTCTTTGTCTACAAATGAGAGGAAAATCACAATTGATGAAATTTGCTGCGTATGTGCAATATACAGAGAAGAGAAGAGGGGTGGTCTAGATATCGACTTCGTCAGTGAGTGATCCAAGAACAAAGAAACATTGCTCATAAGCTTTGTCTTTCCTAGAGAACCTAGCTCAGCAAAACCCACCTGATATCCCTATAATGTTTCATGCCTTGTTGGGCTGATTAAAGCTTCGCGTGTCTTAGAGCATCGCTAACTCGTCTCCGTGCGCTTTCATGTGCATTTTAATCCTATGGACATTTTTTTTTGTACACCATCTTATGGAGATTTAGGTTGAAATTTGTATAGTAGTGTAGTGTTGGACAAAAGTCAGTGTAATCACATGTAGTTTTATGAATCGTGAACTTTTAATTCAAAACAAATTGAGGAAAGGAAAAAAATTGTACATGTCATCTATTATCTACAATGTGGGTATCCCAACATGTACCCATATAATGCCAGGAAGGCAATATTTTTTCGCTTGGACCCATTGACATATTACACTCATTCATGTTGTTGCTGCTGTTTAACGACTAAAACAGAAACCCTAGTTTCTAGCTCCTTAGATGCAAGCAAATCTCCGATGACTCCTAACTCCGGAAGCTCCATCCACTCCACCAAACCCGAGTAATCCAGTGAATCCTCGCCGTGATCTCTCCCTACAATCATCAAGTCATGCTCTTCCGCCGCTAATCTAACGGCAGTGGCCACCGCGGGACCACCTTTGATTATCTTCTCCGTATAGGAGAAATTTTCAGCGGAGTCGTATGTTGCTTTCAAATCATTCAAGACCTCATTATCAACAAGGTGTTCCCAGTTCTTGGACTTGTCTGGTTCTTGACCAGACAAGAATCTGATCACCGTGAGACGCACCCTCGGGTTCTGTCTCATCCATTTCGCAATGGAGACGGCTTCCCAGTCATCTTTACCACCAATGAAGATCACACCAACTTTGACCGTACGATTACTCCTTTTATTGCTCTTCGATTTGCGATACCTTCGGTTATTGAGTACACCAACTGAACAAGGAGCAAGGTCGAGGAGAGACATATTCACACGTCGGATCATAACATCATCCGATTCATATGATCCATCAGGTGACCATTTTCGTCCAGAAGGTGTAATGATCATCGACGTGAGGTTGTCTAAAGCGAGATTACAAATGTCCTGATCCATTAGATTCTCGAGAGAGAAAGCTGTGAAGGAGTTAACTGTCGTTGTTCCTAGATTCTCTTGCTGGAACTCGTTGAACGCGAGCATCATTGTCTGGATGTAAGAGTTTTGAAGCAGGCGTGGCTTAGAACGCTTGTCATGTGGTACTAAGATAGGAAACGCACGTCCCGCTAGTTCCACGAGGTGTAACACCGTGACCGCGATAACTCCCTTGTCTTTGTTCTCGTTGTTGTGCGGAGAAGAAAACAGCTGAAGCAGCGAGATCATGCCTGAGATGTTGTCTGGTTTGTGCAAACACGTTAGTATCTTGAGATCTGAATTTGGTTTTATATGCATAACGTCTCTCTTTACGTATCCAATATACTTCCTCTTTGGATCGTATAGTGCTTTCACAACAGTAGGTAAAATCCCCGCGTTCAATAGCACGTACATCATCAAGAACGTGTACGTTGCGTGCGACAGATTCTGTGTGCAAAAAAAAAAAAAAAAAAAGCACATTAGTTCGAAATCATGCATGTAGAGTGAGTTAGGGTTTTGTAATAAATAATTATTACCGATCTATCGAGGGCGCCTTCAACGAAGCATAGGTCAACAAAACCCTTATAGTTCATAATCACGGCGATGATAATGGACTCTCTGGTAGGTAACTTGAAGATCAAGCAAGGTACAAAAGAGGCAGTCCATTTCAAGACCAATGTACATCTGAGTTCGAGTCGGGAGAATCAAGCATGAGTTCACAGGTGGAAATCTCGCAACCTACGGACTCCCCTTCCAACTTCGTTAATAGGCATGGCATTCAAGCTCAAATTCGGGATCAACAAAAACATGATCGTTTGAAAGCCTATTTAGTTGAAAATATATGGCACAAATTTGGTAATCTAGATGAATAATCTTTGTATGTTTTTTAATTTCCATTGTATTAAATAAAAATTTTAAAATTTTTTTTTTAAAAATATTATTTTATTCTTATGAACCCCATTTTTGGGTTCACTAATGGAAAATTAATACGGGTTCGTCACTATTCCCGGACCCACCAAAAAACAATAAAAAAATCCCTATGAACCCCCTCTTGGGGTTCACTAATGGGCATGCTCTAACCTTCTCATCCGTGTTCAGTGGATTTTTTTTTTGCATAATCGATAGTCGCGTGAAACGCATATCAACTACTATAGAGTATGAGTGGCGAGGATAGAAAAGAGTGGACCCATATAAAGGAGTTAGCAAGATGCAGGATCCTATCCAATCCTATCCTGTTCTGCTTTTTACAAGATCTAACGTTGACGTTGACATTGACACACCACCGCCCGGTTCTTGAAATGGCGAGCCATCTGACGCAAATATTGATCTTAAAAACTTTTGATCAAAAAAAAATATTGGTATTACAAACTCTATGGTTCTGTAATATGTCAGCCAACTTTTGTTATTTCTGAAATATAAATGACTTTTCGGGAATTGAAAAACATAAACAAATTTTTTAATAAAAGTAAACCTATGAATATTTGGGACTTCAAACAATCTCCAAAGGCGCTGGTTCAAAGGCGATTTAGTTCATAAACACTATGTTTTTTTTTTGCTAAAACATAAACACTATGTTAATCTCTCTTTTTTTTTCAATTTAGTTTTCATTGTTTCTCAAATTTCATAAACTATGCCAAAACATAGTTTACGTTTCTCTAATTTTCGCATTGGTTTACAGGAGCTGATCTTTTTTTTTTTGGGCAAACCATCATTCCATTCAATTCAGAGTTTAGGCTCCTAAAATGGAGTTCCTTACAGACAAGTCAAGGGCAGACTTTGCCACAAAATCAGCCTCGACATTAAAGTTGCGGGAAATGAAGCTAAAGAAAATAACATCAAATAAGGTAGTAAAACGATAGATATCAAACATGATACCGAACAGTTCAGGTTGATATCCTCCGGTCTTCAACAAGTTGATTAGGGAAAGAGAATCAGATAGAACCGCCAGGGATCGGACGTTTGAATAGACAGCGCTTGCGACCGCGCGATGAACAGCAATGGCTTCTGCCATGAGTGCCGACGTAACGTGACTGTGAGCTTCAGCCATTACAGGGGGTTTATCTGAGACATCCCCTGAGTACACTGCTCCAATTCCACAACCTCCCGTCTTTGCGTCCCATGCCGCATCAACATTAACAATCAACACGCCATTAGGAAACTCAGGTGGGGGGCGTGGAGATCGATTCTGATTTCGGTGGAGTAGGATATCTCGAGGTATTATCACCTCATTTTCCAGTTGCGCATCGGACCATTCCTTGGCGTCCTTTATGCTTTTGAGAACAATATCTGCTGCAGTAAATACTCTGTTTTCATATAAGAGATGATTCCTAGCCTTCCACAAATTCCACAACACCCATGGCCACAGTGGGGTAGTCACTCCCGTAGGTGGCAATGGAGTATACTGGGATCCTTGTTTGATCAACTCTGCAACTGTTGTGAGAGATGTTGGTGGCGGATGCAGCATCGGCGACTGGTTCCATACATCGATCGCTATTGGACAAGTTAGAAAAACATGAAGATCATCCTCTTGCCCATCACACTTCTTGCACCTGAAGCTCGCCACTCCTCTTCTTTCTAAATTGGCGCTAACAGGGATAGCCTTTCGAACCAGTCTCCATAAGAAATCCTTCAGCTTTGGTGCTGTTTTTAGATTCCAAATATGCTTGAGCCAGTTGACAGGATCCGAATTGGTCTCTCCTGTTACCAATGATGTCCTCCCAATACCATACCCTGTTTTAACAGTGTAGTTACCAGTCTTCTCAGGTAGCCAGAATAAAGTATCCACTGCAGGTGTTGAACTGGTTTTAATCTTCAGAATAGTCTCCTCATACTGAGGTATATACCTACGTATCTTCTCCACATCCCACTTGTTTGAAAGCGGGCATAAAAGGTCACTAACTCTGAGAAGCCTGTCTTCCTCCGTTGACGGACCAAATGGTTTTGTCGGAGTGTCAAAAGCTAACCATGGATCATCCCAGACCCGTATCTTCGCTCCATCTCCAACAACCCAACTCAGACCTTGGCGCAGCAAGTCTCTACCAGCCATTATGCTTCTCCACCCATGAGAGGCCGACTTGGGTACCTGACAGTGTAGGAAGTCTTGGTTCTTTGCATATTTCCCCAACAGTACTTGAGCTAATAAAGATGTCGGCTCTTTGATTAATCTCCATCCTATCTTTGCAAGAAGCGCATCATTAAAAATCTCAATATCTCGGAACCCAAGTCCACCCGCGTACTTTGGTAACGTCATGGTTTCCCAAGATACCCAACACATCTTCTTCTTATCCGGGATTGCATCCCACCAAAAGCGAGTGAGCAGGGACTGTATTTGATTGCACAGGGAGATAGGGAGCTTGAAACACGACATGGCATAACAGGGCATCGCAGCGAGAACGGACTTGAGCATGATTTGTTTTCCGGCTCCCGATAATTGTCTCGAAGTCCAACTATGCGCCTTCTGTCTTATCCTATCCAAGATTGAGGCAAATATGTCTTTTTTCCTCCGACCAAACTGTTCGGGAAGGCCCAAATATTTCCCGATACCTCCTTCAAGAGAGATGCCCAGAGCATCCTTCACCCTTGCTCTAACCGTAGCTGGCGTTTTTGCCGAAAAAGTAATGGCCGACTTCATGGGATTAATCTTTTGTCCGGAGACCTCCTCGTATACCACGAGAATCTGTTTCAGAGCTTGCACACACGTCGCCTTAGATTTACAAAAAAACATAGTGTCGTCGGCGAAGAGTAAATGATTGATCGGTGGGCTGTTACGGGAGACCTTAACCCCCGCCAAGGATCCGTCTTCCTGCCCCTTTGCACATAGAGCTGATAGTACCTCCGTACATAGTATGAAGATGTGCGGTGATAACGGGTCGCCTTGCCGCAAGCCACGCGATGGGAGCACTGAACCTTGCGGTATCCCATTGATCAAGAAGGAGTAAGAGACAGACTCTATGCACGTCATGATCCAGGAGATCCATTTCGGATCAAAACCGAGCTGCTGTAGCACCTCTCTCACAAAACTCCACTCGATTCTATCGTAAGCTTTACTCATGTCCGTTTTCACGGCCATGGAGCAATGCTTTTTTGCCTCCGAGGTCCGTAGATAGTGGAGTGTTTCATGTGTGATGAGAACATTATCGGTTATAGATCTTCCTGCTACAAAGGCGGACTGAGTGTTGGATATGAGTAGAGGCAGTAGAGGTTTAAGCCGTCGAGTGAGTATTTTGGCAATGATTTTGTAATGCGTGTTGCACAAGGCAATGGGCCTATAATCTGCCACTGTTTTTGGTCCCATAATCTTCGGAATCAACCTGATATGCGTCTCGTTCTGTTGTGGCTGCAGCAGGTTTGAAGTGAAAAAGTTCCGCACATCCGTAATGACGTCCTTGCCCACTATATGCCAATATGATTGGTAAAAGGTGGCTGAAAAACCATCCGGTCCCGGTGCCTTGCCCCCGTTGATCGATCTCATTGCATCTCTAATTTCCGAATCACTCGGTATAGCAGTCAAGTACTCATTCATTTCCGGCGTAACCTTCCGAGTTAGCAGTCCTCGAATCTGGCTGAAAGAAGCATTGCCATTTGATGTGAAGATTTGTGTAAAGTAACTTGAAATCACTCCCACAATCTGTTGTTCTTCATATACTGCCCCTCCTTGAGAATCTTCAATGACTGGGATTGAATTGATCACCCTTCTGGTTCTTGTCGCCGCGTGAAAGAAACCCGTGTTTCTATCTCCCTTCTTTAGCCACTGAATCCTACTCCTTTGTTGCCAGTACTGTTCTTCAGCCGTGTACGCTTCGCGGAGCTTGGAGTTAAGGGACTCAATAAGTAAAACATCAGGTGTAGCGCTAGACAGCGCCCCCTCTAGGGCCTCTTGGTTCTGCTTGATGACCAAGTTACTCTGAGCTTGCTTCTCCTTTGACCATTGAATAATGCCTCGCCGGCATCTGTTCAATTTTAAAATAACTGATTCCAGTGGAGATTCATTCCAAGCTGAGTCTATTACTCCCGTGACCTCTTCCTGTTCCGTTAGAGATCTATTGAACCGGAACACTCCCTTTCTCTTTGGTTTATCGTTGTTAAAATAGGTCAGAAGAGGCCTATGGTCTGATCCTTCAAATCGTAAGTAGCGACATCTGCCTAAGGGAAAGGATTCTGCCCAGGAGCAGTTACTCATGGAACGATCTAGTCTTGATCGTATGAAGTGAGTGTATCGATTTCCCCTCCACGACAATTGCTCCCCTGAGTGTTTAAGGTCCCATAAGCCGTTTTGTGCCACAAAAGATCGAAAGGTAGTAAAAGAGCCCTCTGCTCTGGCTGGGCCGCCTATCTTTTCTGCATTATTCAGAATATCGTTGAAGTCTCCGGTGATTAGCCAAGGTTCATCATCTCTGCCTTGTCCTATTGCGCTTAGCTTATCCCAAAAAGCCGCTCTGTTTTCCGCTGCGGGAGCTCCATACACGAATGAAACAAAGGAAGTGGTTCCTTGATATACAATTCTCGTGTCTATTACATTGGGAGAGGATTCAAGAATTGTTATATCTGTATCATCGTTCCACAGGAGAGAGAGCCCACCACTGAGGCCAACAGGTGGAACCGAAAAATACTGTGAATAACGTAAGGAGATCAGTTTCTTATTGATAAAGGCATCATCATTCTTTGTCTCCATTAAAAACATTACATTAGGAGCCATATGCTTATGGATCTCCTTAATTCGCCGGATTGTCTGAACACTCCCAAGTCCCTGACAATTCCAGCTAAGTAATACTAAGGAAGAGATCCTTGATGGGGCCGAAAATCCACCCCACCTCTAGTAATTCCCGGTATAAACACCGTAGTCGGTCTGTCACTCTTACTTCGTTGTCGACTCGTTCCTGCCTTATTACAAGGTACATCTTTGTCTTTCTCGACAACTAGCTTTCTCCTTGTTGTTGTAGCAGAGCGGGCTACCGGTGATGTCCTTTGAGAGAGTCTCAGAATAGGGCTTCGTAGCACACGCTTCTTTGTAGGGTTAGTCACCCTTCTCTTTGTTGTTGCTTTACTCTGAGACGCCACCGGGATTTCTCCTCTTTTGCTTCTTGTTATGGAGCCTATTCGGAGAGTCGCTGGAACTCGTTCTTCAGGAAGTTGTTCCTCGACTGTATCCTGCTCCGTCTGCATAGTTTCAACGGGTCTACTGTCTGCCTCTTGTAGTCTGCCAGATTCAAAACTAGGTGGTCTTCTCGCAGGTATTGGATCAGATAAACGTTCCAGAGCTGACCTTCGCTCCCTTGACCCCGAGTTTGTACCTATTCTTGTGTTAGTCGCTATTCCCAATCGGTCTTTGATGGTTCTTGTTGGAGTAACTTCAAGGGCGTTATTGGCATTGCCAGTATCAATCACTGGAGGAGCTATTACATTCCTGAGGTCGCCACCTTGATGGTGAGGGAAAGACTCTGAAGCATGAGAAGATGGTCTGTTTCTTTCCACTGCTCGATATTCAAAGGACGGTGCCTTGCTACGGAAGTAATTTGAGTTTGAGCGAGCAGTTCTTGATAGTATTGATTGCTCCCTGGGTTGATCCTCTCTTCGATTATGATATGTTCTGTCATATCCTCTGTTCCTCTCAGAATGGGTATGATTATCACTAAAGTATCTAGTAGGAGGACGAGAATCATCAGGTCTTCTATACCCTCTTCGCTCATCATGACGTCGCTTATCAGCCTCGATTCTTTGGAGTGCAATACTCTGTGTAATCCCCAGGTTTCTTTCCTTCGGTGGAGGTGCATTAGGATCTCTGTGAGGGCAAGCTTCTTCCTCATGCATCAAGGAGAAACATGTAAAGCAATGTTTCTCGATCTTTATATATTCAAACTCCACTTTTGTGATATCCTCTGTCGGTAGTTCAATGTCCATCTTCATGATAAGTGGTTGTAGTCCATCCACTTCTACCCAGATCTTAGCTTCTTTTTCATCTTTGATGGTGAATTTTCCAAGCTCTTTCCCGATCGTTTTGATGGTACCTTCTGACCAGTAGTGGAGGGGGATTCCATGTATCTTGACATTAAAGGAGATCTTGGAGGGAAAGTCTTCAGAGACCACCGGCTCCCATCTCTGTAACAATAGCATCCAGCGCTTATAATGGTATGGTCCTTTCTCCAAGACCTGTAAGAGTTCATGCTCAGTTTCAAATTTGAACTGGAATTTATCCAGGCCCAATGCTCTGCCTTCAAACCTTCCTTCTAGGTTCCAAACCTGAGCCATAAAGTCGATTACCGCTCTAATAGGTTTCTGCATATGAGGGTTTGTCAGTCTTCCAATAATTGTGAGTCTATTTGCTTCAATGAGATCGTTGTTGTCGTTAGCCGGTATGCGCACCGGAGGTCGTTTAGTGGGAAGCTCAGGCGGCGCCTGCCACTTTCCTTTCTCAGATCTACTGTATCTTCTCGCCATACTCCTGAGTAAGTTGCTACTGGAGTGTACCAACCAGTCTCTGTACTAGGTTATTGCAACCAAACGTTGTTTGTCTCTT
>NC_079513.1:23611702-23671217 GCF_000801105.2 Raphanus sativus
TTCTAGGGAACCTTTTTAAGCCCTTTTGTGTTCCCTTTAGCACTTTGACCGCTTCCAAGCTTAGCAGTCACGACCCATTCGTTAGCTCTGCCTGCCTCAAACAGACCAATGAGTGTGGCTTTTGTCCGGTGCAGCGACATCACATTCTCGAATAGAATCCAATAGAACAGCAGATGAATCGACCTTTTGAACAAAACAAAGCAAATCAGTGTAAGGAAAGAAGCTGCATAAGCAACGGAGGTTCCTTGGCTCACAAGCAACCTAATTTCAGAACCCTAGATAGTGACTTGAGGTATAAGAAATCTAAAATTTTTACCTGGAGTGCCGACAGAGTTTAGGATAGTGATGATGGAAGGGATATAGACGGAGCCCCAAATGGGAACTTTAACTTCGGGGACAAGAATGGTGAGAGGAAGAACAACGCAGTAAAAACAAAATGTCACCCAATGTGCAATGACTTTCCTCACAAAGAAGAAGCTGTATATCACATACACTTTCTTCCAGAATCTCACTTTCTGCAAGAGATCAGTAACATTCAGATTAAAGAATGAGTTACCAGATGAAGTGTAAAAGCAATTTTTATTATTACCTTGTTTCTGATAATCTCCATGACCATTTTCCTAAAGAGATTTGCAGGTCCACAAGACCATCTATGTTGCTGGAAAACGGAAGGCTCTAAAAGTACTTGGAAGCTCACTTTTCACCTAAAATTTTAAAATAATTCATATTTTTTATACAACATTTTCACAAGTAATAATAAGTTATACTTAGTTCTGAAAAGGGTTTATGATTATAACATGACTTGTGAATCAGCCTGTCATGTGTTTAATGAGAGAAGTATCTTGTGCACCAACAACTTTTGTACTTTGCCTTAAATTACTTTATTTTGATTCCATAGAAATATCATAAACTTAAGTAAATTAGAACCTGAAGGTCACCGAGGTAGAGAAATTTCCAGCCACGGAGACTAGCTCGGACGGCGAGGTCCATATCTTCCACGGTGGTCCTATCTTTCCACCCGCCTGCTTCATTTATGGCCGCTATCCTCCATATTCCGGCGGTCCCTATAAAACATTTTGATTCACTAAATTATTATGACAAAATCAATACTATCTATTCTATTAATTTTGCTGTTTGACCTATTAATATTGTTGTGTCCAACTAATTATTTCTAACTTCTCCGTTCTTTTTTTTTAACCTCATAACTTCCCCATTCCACATTCCTATAATCATATGAATATAACCACGTAACTTCTTTTATTTTCAAAGCAATGTACAAATATGGAGGGACCCACGTTCTCTCATCTAAATTTATTAGTTGATTTGATGGTTTATTATTTTGAATAATATTTCATTTATTTTTATTTTTAAGAATGCTTCTTATAAAACGTATGGGTTTATGTTGAGAATTATATATAGTTTTTTTTTTGAAAATAGAATTATATAGTCTATTATTAATATATAAATCTATTCTATTAAATTAAGAACATGATCTATTGATATATATTTAGTCTAACTATTTAATAGAATAGATTAAAATCTGTTATTAATTATTTAAGAAAAATATTTTATAAAGAAAAACACAAATATAATTTAAAAAATACAACTACAAAAATTAAATTTTTAAAAAAATATATAAAACAAAAAATATACACATCCTTTAAAAGACGTGTCAAAATCTAATTTATTCTATTAAAACATTAGTGTGTCCTATTGATATATGTTATGTCCACTTTTAAAATTTTATAACTATTCTTTAATCAATTCTATTAATACACATTAGATTAATTTAGATAACTGCCAAATTCTGGACCCTTTAATACACGTTGGATTAATTTTTGGCTGGGCCAATAAAAGAGAGACGTTTGTTGACAAGAAGAGATTAACAACATAATAAAGTCATTTTAGTTAACTACGTCTCAAATCAATCCTAGCATAGCATCCTCCTATTGTGAACATTGCGTTACTTGGAGTTGGAAGTTTAAACCGCAAATATATGTATTTGTTTCTGCTTCTAATTTTTATTTCTATGGTGGAAAACATAATGAGTATTTTATTCGAGGTGGGTGTGGGTTAGTAGATTTTGTATGATGATATCCGCCGACCCGAAAAGTATTTGGAAAATAAAATAAAAAGAAAAGTAAACAATTTTTAAAATATGATAATTTAAAAAACAATTTTAAATTTTAAAAATATATAAATATATAAATTTTATTATAAATATATTTTTATATTTTATAATAATTAAATTGAATAATTATTTTTAAAAATTTATAACCCGCGGATAACTGCAAAATTAAATAAGACGGATTCCGGTACAAATTATTTATTTGCGGGTTGTGTGGATCATATTTTTGACCAAAACAAAATTGAAACCCGCGGTTTGGCAGTTTCGACCGGAAACCCAGTCCTAACCGAGCGTATACATGATTAATTTTTAAGTTGCTATTATTTAATAAAATATATTTTGATTAAGATTTATACACAAAAAAACACAAATATTAAAATTAAATTAAAACAAAAAAATATACCCGCCCTCTAAAGGGCGGGTCAGAATCTAGTTAAAGTTGAAGTATGCCCTATTGATATTAGTTAGGTCCAATTTAAAAATACATAAATCCTATACATAACTGTTTATATGTCAATAAAAATGTAACTGCAACAACCTATGTAACTGTTTATACTGTGATATTAATATAACTGCAAACGAAGAAGAAGTTCCAAAATAATTGTTCCTGTTTTTTAGGAATACGCAAATAGGTATCTTCTTTTTCGAACTGATGTTTCGAGAAACGATGAAGCTACTTAAACTTGATGTCTTTTCCATTTTAGGTTTTTATATATCATTGGGGTCATTAACCACAATTTTAAATAAATTGAACTGGACAGTCTGGACTTTAACAATAAAGTGGGCTTTTACATTAACATTGACTCACAATTTACCAATCTATTTTAAATTGCATGACAAATTATTATTTTTTATTTTTATTTTTTTTCACTCGAAGCTTTCTATTTTCTTGAATCAAAATGGAAAAAAATTATTGTGTAACTATAACAGTTTATAAATCATTATATATAAAATAAAATCATTAAATTTTTATGGAAAACATATAATTGTATATATTTAGTTACTATTTTATTACTATAAAAAAATTTACTATACTTTGTTTTTATAAAAGTTATTAACTATTTTGGAATAAAGTTCAAAATAAATATATGAAATGGCTATGGCACATGTATAGTATTGCTACATCCCCAATTCAATAAAACAATTAAAAAAAGTTACTAATAAATTTTTTAAAAACATGATGCAAAAATAGTTATTGATTTAAAAAAAAATATTATTACAAAAAAAAATACAAATATAGTTACTGAAAAATAAAAATTAAACTTTTACAAAAATATTTAACATAAAATATACCCGCCCTTCCAAGGGCGGGTCAAAATCTAGTAATAATTAAAACAAAAGCACAGATCTATTTAGTGTCCAGAAATTTTTTAAGATCTGTATTCATTTGCTTCCAGTACAAGTCATCATAATGTAATGAATGTGTCTCCTTACGCAACTTAATTAACTAAACACATGATCTAAGAAGCAAGCAATTTAATTATTTTTTCCCCAGCTTGCAAATCTTACTTATCAGACAAGGGATAACAAGATACTAATTAATTTGAAGTATTAAGTGTATAACTACACCTACTTACGTCACGTTTCAGAGTCCCACACCTCTCGATCCATTATTAATTATTTTGTTAATTAATTTGATTCCATAATAGATTTTGCATTTGATTAAAAAAATAGATTTTGCATCAGATTTCTAGTAATAATTAATTGTACACTGTCATATCATTTTAAAAAAAAGTTTTGGGTCCACAAACTGTGCTTTCAATTGGTCGAACAACATACCAACTCCATCACAGTACTTAAGTATTTACTTTCAAAACCATTATAATTCCCGTTATAGAAAAATTAAGTGAATCTTTCAGCAGTCATTATATGAGTAATTAAGTATATTGTACTATTGTAGTATTATCCTTACCGTTGAAACCGAAGAAAGCATGTGTTGCTGAACCGACTTCTTGCTCAACAGTGAAATGATAGTCCAGCGACATTTCTTGCATCCTCGTCAACAAGCATTCATCAGAATTTACTGCGAAAAATATATAAATAAGAACAAATCATTAGTCGGAAACTTAGTAATTGGATAAACAAAGCTCTACTTTAGTAAAAAAAAAAAAAAAGGCTCTACTAGTATTTTTTAATTATTTAATAAGAGAATGGCCTAAATGTGGCGCTATCAGGAAGTAACGTCCTTCTCTTTTGTTTTTTAGCTTTAATAATCAATCATATTCATATAGCTTTCTCATTATTAAATTCACTAAGTTGGACTTATGTTCAATAAAACGACAGAACAGAAAACTAGTTTATAAAATACAGAAACAAGTGTCGGCAAGAAAAGGCAGGTCCACAGTAAACTCGTTACTCCTACTGCATACTAACACTTTACTAGTATTACTGACACGAATGGGTTCCACACATGACATTTAAAGAAAGGCAAAGAGCACGTGGAAGGCATCAGAGTCCCGACAATTTCTAAAGACTCAACAATTAACATTGGCCTCCTACTTGTCCAAAAACCCGACCTGGCTCATTGTACTGAGTCGAACAGATTCGATTTTTCACCGACGGATCCGGAGTTACGGAGCAGATAAGAAGACATGATGTTAGCAACATTTTCGTACAAGAAAGTCTATTTTAAGCATTTTTGCTAATATACGTTGACCCTGAATCGCGCAACTAATCTACAATCCATGCAACACGGTGTGCATAATAACTTATTCAAAGGGCAACGGCTTTTAGACGTCTAGTTGTGATTGGCTTTAATGGACCCACTAAGAAAACCCATACACTATGCAGCTACTCCGCCGACACAGACATAACTAACCCTACTTCTTCAATCAGTCTGCTAGAAGAAAAAATAAAAATAATATGTCTAAGAAAAGTACAAAAATGACGAAAATACCATTTCGAAAAGCCAAAAAAAAAGTATCCAAGAAAAAGGAAAAAAAGGCGAAAAAACATTTTTAAAAAACTAGTGAAGGACATATACCACCGACACCACTAATGCAGCTACAAAACCAAAACCACGAGCTTTCATTTAATGATCAAAGCATCATTAAATGTTTCATAATACACAAACAAAGACACCGGTTCAGTAAGTATGTTGACCCTGACACCTTCACAACATTATCAAACGTCAATTCTATTCATTTTTCTATGATAAACTAACCACCAGTCTTATAGATCAACGAAACAAGCACAAGATACGCAATCAATATGAGTTATATGACAAAAATCATAGATAAACGTAGCAATCTATCTGATATTATAGAATATGTTTAATTGAATTATTATTACCGAATCTCCACCGGGCCTGGACAAGTGCAATGTTGGGGTTGTGGACGAGAAATGGAATGCTACGGCGAAGAAAGTCCGGTTCAGGCTGAAAATCAGCGTCGAAGATGACAACATACTCGCAATGTTTGACATAACTGCGTTTGAGACCTTCCTTTAACGCACCGGCCTTGTAACCAACTCTGTTCTCTCTGATTTGATACCTTATATTGATTCCTTTACTTGCCCATCTTTGGCATTCTAGTTCCACCATTTGCTGCACATTTTAAGTATATCATTTAAATCACACATTTAATTTAAAAAAATCTATTGATATTCCAAATTTTATTACAAAATTTATCAGTCCTATATTACATCTTTTTTTTTTAAGAAAGAAAATCTTCTGGAAAAGGTGATAATCTATATTTTCTGAAAATGGACTAAGTAAAAAAAATACTAATACCTTAACGGTAGGATCTGTTGAGTCATCCAAGACTTGAATCACGAGACGATCGGACGGCCATGATAGTCCACTCGCCGCTCCTATTGATAGCTTGTAAACCTGAAAGGCAAAAATCACGGGGAATGTTTTCACTTTTAGCCCCTATAGTTTAGCTGTTTATTACGATTAAGCCCTAAACTATGGATTTAAACAGAAAACCCCCAAAATTCACAGACCATTAAAGATATACGTGTCTCGACTCTAGCCGTTTCGGGATTTGTAACGGGGGAGGAATAATGATGAATACGTGGGGAAAAGTAATTTTGTAAAATCTAGACCACTTTTCTTGAAATTTTAAAACTTGGGGGTAAAGAATGTAAGAAAAAGTTCTCTCAAGAAACAGAGGAAAAAAACAGAGAGATATGAAAGAGACCTCTCGTTCGTTGAACATGGGGATTTGGACGAGGACCACAGGGAAGTTAGAGCTTCCAAGCTCTTCATCATCTTGAATGGGCTCGAACTTGTAGCGTTGGTCTGGTTTTTTCCAGAAGAGCTTGACGAGGACGATGACGAATCCCATGTAAACCCTCTCACCTAACAGCATGAGAGACATGAGCAGACAGATGTAAACCGCTAGCTGAAGAAGAGGGACAATGACTGGTGCTTTGACAAGCTCCCAGATCATGCCTAGCTGGCCTGTGATCTCCATCCTCACGCCGTCGAATGTCTCCGGTAACACAAACTTTGGTGTAACACCATCCATTTTCCTTCTCTCTCTCTCTCTTAGAGTGAAACAATGGCGGGTTTTTCTCTCCGTAGAATGTTATGGTGATGGGGTTTATGAAGTGAAGGAGAGAGGGAGATGAAGGATAGAGGCTTTGCTCTCTCTGTGAATCTAGAGAGAGGGAAACTTAGGGAAGAGAGAGAGAGAGAGCAGAAGGAAACTGATGGTGAAGGGAGAAGAGAAAGAGAAGGGATAAACCAGGGATATAAATGGTGATTTTCATATTATTTTATTTAATTTTATTAATTTCTTCCTTTTGTAGGATATATTTCCCCCTTTTTAGATTTGATTTTTAGGGATTTTCTACAGACAGTAGTAAATGGTAAAAAATAAAATAAACAGAAAGTGAAATTTGATTTGTGGCCTTTTATGAGGAATTGGAATCTATCTCTGTTAAAGAAGTTCTCTGGTAAAGAAATAACAGAGGAATTAGTTTTTCAGTTTTTGGGTGTTCGTGTTTCAGAATCTGTGCCTGCCAATTGGTGGAGAAAGTTTGATTTCTAATGAATTTATTTTCTTTCCTAACGATATTCTTAACAATGATTAATGGTTTGATGAGAAGTTTTAACTTTTTACCATTTGTTGGATTTTGGGTTTCTGCAGCTTTTTCTTCTTCTTTTGTTTACAATTTAATTTTAGTCAACTTTTGAGGACTTCTTATTAATTTACTTTTAACTCCATTTCTTTTTGTTGAGCATATTCAATTTACTATCAAGAAAATTCATTTTTTCTCAGTTAAGCAGTATTTTTAATGGATATAGTTGAGAAATAAACCATAAATGTTAAGAAGTAACGTGCAACTACACAAAGTTAAAATTACCAATTTTGCATTGATTCAAATTTAGAAAAAATTTAACAGGTATAAAAAGAAAAAACAAGAAAAAGTAAAATTCAAAACATATACCACTATTTTAAAGAAAATATATATCATAACATAGTTTTCTAACTTTAAACGGCCAATGCAATAAATATGGAGATATTAAGAAAATGCAATGCATTAAAAATAGGAGAATCTCAAAAGTAAATTTGTTAGATGATGGATGATATGTTGATCATATAACTGCAAAATAATGTGAACGCGAAATCTTATATAGGTACTAAATACGGTTTATTAAACAAATACAAAATATATTACATAACATCTTATTATTTCCTTTTCCAAATAAATTATCATCATATATACATAGTTCATTGTTGTTGAATAATAACACACATGAAATTAAACGAAAAATATTCTTTATAGAAATGCATTTATTAATAGACGTTAAGTGTTAACCGAATCATCCAAACATAGTACATTCTTGTTGGATAACTATTTTGAAACCATATTCTACTCGTTTGATGCTTGGTTAGTGAGACTTAATGATCAATGGCGTGACCTCTTAGCTGTACACAAAATAGAAGTATGCTTATATGTAAGGTTTGGCATGGCCGGGAGATAGCCATAATGTCTTCCATACGTCGTATTAATTGTACGTGGTGATGACTTTGTTATGTATTGTATGTTCTCTCGATCGTTACTACTAACCAGTACTGCATCCCGATTGATGTAGATGAATTTTTGACGATGACATGTTTGATTTAGTCGGCAAACTTCATATGGTTAGGCGTTTAGCATATCAGTCGCAACGTGGATGACGAAAGTCGTCTTGTGTATAGTTTGGCTCGAGTTCTGATATGCAAAATAAATTTGGTTATTCAAAAAAGTGAATTTTTGAATAAGATTATTCATCGTTTTTTACTGGACTTGTTTTGGAGATGTTTATATGTTTATACGTATTTTTATAGTCACTGCCAAATTTGTAAATGTAGACTCGTGAGAACACATAAATTCCTATATATAATTACAATGGACTGTGTCAAAGAGAAAAAGATATTGTGTGATAATTCATGTACCTTGTTTTCAAAAGGGATCCGTTTTCAAAATGGAGTTGTTTTTTTCTTCTTTAATAATAATAGGACATTGTGGTGATTAGAACTTAGAAGACCTTGCGCTGCTACAAATAGGAGTAATTATTGTCACCATATGCAGTTTAATCGGACTTGTCCTCCACTTTCAGGTGCTGCTTTTCAACTGTTTTCACGAGAAAGTTGTGTTATTAACATTTTATGTTTTCATTTATCTTAAAAAAACTACATAACACGAAACTATTTCAATAAAATAACTAGAAAAGTGGCTCAACAAGGCAACATTCTCGTGTTTGAGGGATGACGAGGACTAGTTGTTGCTTGATATTGTCTGTTTTCTGAGAGAACTAATTACATACTCTACTAGACTACTTACATCGACTAGTAAGTTATAAATATATACAATAATTAACAAAAAAATTCATAAATTTTAAGGTGTGAAAGAATAGCATGCGTACCTGACTTTTGACCAACATTTCCAATTAGGTGAATAGTAATAATACTCAAGCCTATACATACTACAAAAGTTCAACATTGTCATCCATAAACTATGAAACTAGTCATCCTAATTACTATCTAAACTGCGTATTATAATTGGTCGAAAGCAATTTTAGATATCGAGTTATAGAGTTCGAAACCAATCTAGCTAGAAGCTAACCATTATTGACCATTTTGAGAAAAACATAAAAACCTTGAAAACGTAAGTTTTCATGAACTTTTTATTCCAATTTTTACCATGTTTATTAGCTTTGATCAATAATATTTTACTTTTATAGAAATAGTTTTTCCCTTCGATAGTTATTGAAATTTAGTTATACTTCTTAGAAACCGGGTATTCATAGTACGTCGTCCACGTGATGAACCTCGCTATAAGGACATTCATTCAAAAGTTCCAGACAAGCCTGTATATCAAGCCGACACTTTGGACTCAACTTTAAAAATGAAATTAACATGAAAACATATTTATTTGTTTCCTGGGGATGAGTTAGTTAAATAACTAACTAGATAACACAATCCCCTGCTTAAATCAGTCGTTCATCACTATAAATACTATTCACTAGTGTTTAAAAGTTACAAAGTAATAAATAGAGTTACCTCAAATAGAAAGTATACAAAGGTAAAATCGAATATGTATATTACAAGATTATTATTGCTTTCTTTAAAAAAGTTTGTCTGGTTTACTTTTTTTCAGTACTTTTGCTTTACGTTGGAAATTGCAAACCTCTCCATTAATTCACGCAGATCCAAAGTCCAAACATGTACCAAATTGATTTTCTTTTGGGTATGAAAGATCCTCAATCAAAGGACAGATGTCTGCCTAGATTCTTAAAAAAATTAAGGTGTCTTTGACAAATAAGCCTAATGGCGACGTATAAAGACATATTCTCGCATGGACGTACCGCCGATGTGTTGCATAAAGAGTTTCTTCTGATTTTTGTATTCGGTTTGAGCTCAAGTTTTCACATTTTCTATAGAACATAACTTAATTTGTTTAAATTGCGTATATTGGATCCGATTGATAACGACTGTAGCTTCGAAATTATTGCTATAGAAAAAATCTGTAAATTTTTTGTTTTAATTTTAAATTTTATTGCTGTAGAATTTTATAGAAAACACTGAAAATTACTTTGGATATTTGGTTCTGTAGAGTATTTCTACAGCTGTAGGTTATTTCAAAAACTGTAGTTTAAAAAAATAAATTAAAATTTGATTGTTCTAATTTTGGTATTTTAAAAATAAATACGGCTGTGGAAAACACCCACAACCATTACCAATCACACTATTACCAATCACACCCATAGTTTGAGAGCATTTAACATGCATCCTAGTTACAATGTTCCTCTTATAAATTGAGCAAGTTAAAAAATTTAGATAGCGTTATCCAGTATTTCTGAAAACAACAAATAAAAATCCTTTTTTTTTTTTTTTTGAAACACACTTATATTAAATGATCAAGACAGAGTCGTTGCAGCCATTAAAACCAGTTCAACAGATAAAATCTGCTTTGCTAGCTTATCAGCTTCAGCATTTCTCACACGAGAGATCCAATGAAATGAAAAACAATCAAATGAGGAAACTAGAGTGGTGATATCAGCTAAGATCCCATAGAGCCCAGCCAAAGATGATCTATCACTATACGTCTTTCCTTTCCTCCTCCATTTAAGGCCTTGATTAAGTGATATATCTGCACTGCTTTCTATATGATTTATCAAGCACTAATATTATTTATTATATCTGAAACAGGAAATAAATAGCCTCATCAACGTTGCTAGTATACAATGGGGAATAATAAATAATATTACATCTGTTTCATAATAAGTATAATTTCAACATTGTTTTTAACAACTTACATATATTTTGTCATTTTCTTAATATGTGTGAAAATGTCAAATTGACACTTTACCAGAAACGAATATGTCAATCTCTCAACCCTATTAATAGGTTATATACAATGTGATCAGGCCACATACAATACACATTGGACTAGTTGAGTAGCGATTGATGATTATAATGCGAGTCTGACTCAATGACTAGTGAATGGAAGGCTCTAAAGACTATTATTTTATAAAACTCTTGAGAGAATAGACAAATCATTTGAGAGGATTGTGACGAGGAAACCCTTACGCTCTACAAGGAGAGAGTTTAGCAGTCATAGATATTAGCATACTGCATCCTATCTATTTGTGTCGGTGTGGGTACATTCACTGACTACATTTTATATACGATTTCCAATCGATCAATTTGTTCATTTTGCTTCGAAAGTTAAGAGTAGAGTTCGATTTCATAAAATTCAAAAGTAAAAGTACCTACAAACTATTGTAATTCAGTCCAGATTCTAACAGTAAAAAGTACAAATATGGTAAAAATCCATAATAACTTAAACAGGGTAATAAGAGCACCACATGTGTACAAGTTACAGTTAGCCAGCCATATTGAGTTTAAAAAAAAAACGACTCCAATTACAAGGAGCTCTCTATAATAACAAAACAACTAAAGCCGTTATGATACACTTGAAAACGAACTTCTGAACATTCTCCATAACTGTGACAACTGTCCATCATCTCTTCAGAAGAGTAAACCACATTTTCAAAATACCTTTATAATCTCTGCCCCCCATTGCATAGAATGTGACAAGTTTCAGTTATGATAAGAGACTTCAGGTGAGGTAAATAGGTTTTCTACAGTTTCAGGTGAATAACATCTTGAGTTCCTCTAGACGTGCACTTCGTACTTCTTGATCGGTTAAAGCCCCTGAGATCATTCTCTGTTTCCTCGCCTGAACCGCTTCCATTCTCTCCTCAACTGTTCCCTACGTTTCACAAAATGCAACATACAATCATTTCCCAACAAGTTTCTAACAATCAACATCTTTCCTGATTTTGGAGATATCGTGGTAAACGAGGCTTCAGTAGCTGAGAAAGAAGAAGGTACCTTAATGATGAATCTTCTGATTTTGACCTCCTTAGTCTGTCCTATACGATGGATACGCATAACAGCTTGTTCCTCTACTGCTGGGTTCCACCATGGATCCTATATAACACAATTTGATGTACTTTAACTATTATGGTTTACATCCTAAACGAACAACATGATCTTTAAGGGGACATTAAACGGCATACCATGACAAAAGCATTGGACGCAGCTGTTAGATTTATCCCCACACCACCAGCTTTTAGAGACATCAACATTACCTATCCAACAGTTAACGAAAAAGAGAAATGTAACCTATAAAATTTAAAATTTTGTAACATTTCATCAAACGTAATGACTACACCAACCATGATACTGCTATCTTCAGAAAACTCTTTAAGAACTTTCTCTCGTTGCTGCTGGTTTAGCGTGCCATCCAAACGGACAAATGAAATGTTGTTCCTGGAAAACGAAAGAAAAAAAGATTGAAAACGTTTTTTTCTTTCTCTCAAAAACTGCCATAGCAAAGCCAAGTAAATGTTACTATACCGAGAGAGGGGAATTTGGAGGAGATCAAGAAACGCAGTCCATTGGCTAAAGACAATGCTCTTTGATCCTGAAGAACGAAAACTTTCGAGCTCTTGCAGAAGAGCAGTGATTTTGGATGATTCTACCCAATTCTTCTCCACGTCCACCTGGAATCTACTTTCTGTTGGTGCTGTGATGAGTTCTTGTTTGCTTACAGTTTTCCTGCAAAACAAAGATTCATAATTAATGGCCCATAGCAAGGACATCAAATAAAGACTAGTACTTGCAGGAAGAAAGAGCTTGCAACATACCTGCACACAGGACATAGCCCAGAAGAAGAGTTTCGCCAACTTGCCAAGAGACACTCGCGACATAATCTATGAGCACACGGTGTTAAGACGGCATCCTCAAACGCTTCAAGGCATATTGGACACTCTCCTTGCTCTCCTTTGCTCAGTTCCTCCACCACCTCTTGAACAAAAGCAACTGATGGTACATCTTTTCCTTCCTTCTCACCGAGAAAACGTTTAGCGAGCTTTTTCAGATCAGAGTATTGCGCTGTATCCCCTCGACTGTATGCATGAAAAAGCAAAACAAGGGACAGTTATAAACAATATGACAAAAGTGTAATAGATATGGAAGCCCTGGTTGTTTAAGCTAGCACTGTGTATCTCTACTTAAAGGCCATACAAAAGCACACACCTCATTACTAGAAACGGGTGATCACAACACTGTCGAAGACGCAAAAGCAGTTCCAGGATCGAAGCATAGTTATGTAGAGCTTTCCCTTGTTCCACAAATTGATCAAATTTCACCTGAAAAATCCCGTCAGCATCTTCAAAGAAAATAAAGAATCATGAGAAGAAAACAATACCTTGGATCTTTTAAACAGCGCATCGTAGAAATCCCTCTCACACTCGGAGAGCTCACAGTAAATGACCCGCGCATCAGCAGGGGGTAGAACAAGAATTGGCCTAAAAATAAAATATAAAAAAATCAAACTTCAGATTAACTTTGGAAACTTATAGGAAAAATATTGTCTTTTATAAGCATCAGGAAGTTATACGGATGGTTGATTTTCTATTTTATAGTATTGTTGTTACCTTCCTTCTCGATCAGTGCTAGACTTGGTTCTCCTAAGCATGATAGGTTTTAAGATAGACTGCACTAGCTTTAGCCCTCTCTCATCTCCCTCTTCAAATGGCTTTTGAACGAGTTTATTCCACCTAACAATAAATACGTTCCAAACTAACAAGCTTTAGTAATCTAAAACCAAATGTAATGTGTTTCCAACCAAAAGATAGATAAGAACCCTTACCATGCCCAAGTTCCCCATGGTTCAATCCTCAAAAATCGTAGAAGGCTATATAAATCCTCCAAAGTGTTCTATTAAAAAAGTAACATGTTAAGTGATCACAAAGTCCAAAAAACTATTGATCAAATCATTATTCACAATCCATAAAAGATCAATCACCTGAATAGGAGTACCCGTAAGACACCAACGTCGATCAGAAACCAAAGCTGCTGCAGCCAAGGATGCTTGGCTTTTTGAGTTTTTGATGATATGTGCTTCGTCAAGAACAATCCTAAACCACCGAACAGCAAAAAGCCCTTCACTCTTGGCTGCATTCTAAGAAGATTAAGAAACAACAAAGAAGTTAAGTATACGTTCTTGCGATGCATTTTTAAACTATGTAACATGGGATTATACACGACCTGTTTGAGCAAAGAGTTTTAAATGAAAGCTACCTCTGCCGAAAATTCGGATATTAGAACCCCATATGTGGTGATGACAACATCACTCTGGGATAGAAGTTTTGCATCCTTTGGCCTGTCGGGGCCGTAATGTTGATATACAGATAGGGACCCAGGCTTAGCATGCATTTCGATCTCTGACTGATCATACAGCAGGAGACGTCAGATATTAAAAACAACAAATTTTGACAAACAACCAAACTAATGTGTATTAGCATCAAACGTAGATAATACCTTCCACTGGGATAAAAGTGTCATCGGACATACGATTAGGTTACCACCATTTTCAAGGGCACTTTTCAGTTCCAGAAGCTTCTTATCAAAGCCTGGAAATTTAGTTGACTTCACTGAAGGACTAGTAGACTCATCTAAAGAACTGCTGATCACTTTGTCTCCTTCATTAATGGGGGATAGAAACCCGGTTGATGCAGCTTTCCATGAATGGGCAAGCATAAGGGATATGGTCATTACAGTCTTGCCCAGACCCATTGCGTCTGCCAAAATCTGCAAAAGTGTCGTGATGTTTTCTTGTTACAAAACAGTAATATAACAAAGTGACTAAATCAAATGATTGTTTGCTATTGATGCCATACTCCTCCTCTTGCCATTTGAAGTGTGCTAGGAAATTGTATTGTTGCATCACCAGTGAAAGAATTCAGGTAGATAATAAGTTCTCTCCTATTGACATAAAACAGGTAGTAAGTAACTCATTTGACTCGCCCTAACAAAAATAGAAACAAAGCTTTTACTTGTCTGCTAAACAGTATGCTTCCCAACATGGGTGAAGCATTGTCGCTGCTTCATCAGTGCAGTTTCCTTTCTCCAGTTGGGTCATCCAGTGAAGTGCCTGCTTTTGATACGCACGAAGCTCACACACAAGTTTATCTGGAGTTTCCATTTCCTGTTGCAAAAGTTCTCACGTATTTAGAGTTTCTAATGTCGAATGTAAGCATGCAAAACAGTCTTGGAAAATGAGAATACCTGTAAACCAGAACTGTCCCCAACACCAACAATGTTATCTAGATCACCATCGCTGATACAAAGCTTGTTTTCATCTCCCTCTGCATCTTTATTAAGATTCTTGACCTTGTTTAATTGAAGCAACGAAGTAGAAACGGGATCCTATATCAAAATGAGCAAACAGCAAATGACAAACTTAACAAGCAATAAGCCGAAGTCTACGATGCTGATATGATAAGCAACTTTTACCTTGGAGCTCAAAGGCCGCTTCCGAGTGGACAAATCCTCAGGAGTAAACTCTGCCTACATATGATAAAGAAAGAAAGAACCATTTGAATATAAATAATTCTTTGCCATCTCAAAGTTTGCAGTCTTAACAAAATATGGAAGTAAACTGCAATCTATCAAACATTCAGCAAATCTTAAGAGTTACAGGCGAGGACGATCCATTACCTTCTTAAAGGGAGTCAAACCGAGTAACCGCAAGAGGTTTGGGAGAGGATGGAATATAGATTCTTCTGCCGTATTAGTGGCTACCTTAAGTGAAGTCGCACTATGCTTTTGAAACATAGAACTATTTATGTATACGCTGTATACAAAAAGCAAACAAACCACTTCAAAAAACTATCCCGGAATAATCAAATCCGAACAGAACAGTCTGTGTGTATACCTTACTGAAAGAAGGATGGCATCCATAATCCCCAATGCTTCAGGCGCCGACTTGCACCTCCCTTCTATCCTAACCTTCTTGTCTCTCACAAGGGGTAAAAGACACCGTGCCCACTCATTTGGTATTCTACCAATCTGCCACAAGAACCACACATAAATATAAACCATAACACAACAAATTAAAAGAACTTGACTTTGAACACACCTCTCCTGAATCCTTTGTAGAGAACCTAACGATATCAGAAGCATTACGCGAAGCTGGCCTTCCCCTTCCAAAGCGCTTCACAGGCGTCGTGGTCTGAGAGTTCGACGCTTTACTACTCGGAAACGTGAACAACAACTCATCACCAGCCTTCAATCTCCTCCCTTTACACGTCGACAACCCCGACAACTCGGAACATCCCACGAACCACCAACACTCATCCCCTGAAACACTCTCATCTTCCTCCTCCTCCACGCGATGATTCGCTCCTCCTTTACTTAAAGGACATGACTTTAAGCCTTCCTCCACTCTCTTCCCTCCATTAACGCCCCTCGGGGCAGGATTAACGGCGGCGGCGGGGGCGGCGGGGGCTGTGTCGTTAGTTTTGCTGAAACAGGGAGTGTCGAAGATTATATTGATAGCAGCCGTCGGATCGAGATTCGCCATGTGCAGGGCTCTGATAATGTCCATGTCTGAGTAATCGGAGCCCACGACTGATCTGACGGTGGAGAGCAGATGGTCTGAAACTTTCGTCCCCATTTCGAAACCCTAGAGTTCAATTTTGTTTTAGGAACTTTCAAAATTGGAGAAATTGACTGATGGGTTGTTGCTAAATACGGCGGAGGAGGATACCCTTTAGAGAAAGGAGGCGGATTGGTGAACAGCGGTGGACGAAATCAATCGGAGACTCCAGAAAGGCGCGTAAAGTAGTCTGCGATAGCGACGGGGTCTCTCCACATTCCCGCCATTATATTTTTATTTTTCTCTTTATTTTAAAGTGTGAAAATATAAATGTAAATCACGCGCAACGACGTCGTTTTGCAGCTATCCAACGGGTCTGGATCCGGGTTAACCTTATCCGGGCGACGTGTCTCTCCAGAATCCAACTTCCCGCCAATATTTTATTTTTATTTTAAAGTGATGTGATTAAAAGTAAATTACATAAACGACGACGTTTTGTAGATATCCAAGCGGGTTTTGATCCGGGTAACCCAATTACCGAGTTGAACTCGTTTTCACAAATAGACTAAACTCAGAAAGTGAGAAAGTGCAAGTTGAGCCATTCGTCTCTCTCTCTCTCTCTCTCTCTCGACACGATTGAAAGCTCATCTCTTTCTCTCTCTCCTTCTGGGTTATCAGAGTCTAGCAAGCGTTTAAAGTTCTCTCCTTTCATCTCCATTTCAAAGCTCAAAAGTGAAATCAAAATTCTTAGATTTTGATGCGATTATTGAAATCAAAGAGCTTGCTTTGAAAGAGGGTTGAGGAGGTAAATTTAGATCTGGTGGGATTGGATGGAAGGGAAGGTGGGTAGACCTAGAGGTAGGCCAAGGAAACGCACAAGGCCAGAGGATCAAAATGGTGTCTCTAACCGAGGGAAGAGGATTGCTTTGGAGATGATGAAACCGTTAGTGCCAAGATCCTTACTTTGTAGCTATGTGTTGAAAGATTTTGATGAGAGCAGAGTCTCTCTTGGGAAGGTAGTTTCGTATAGTTCTGGGCTGTACAGAGTTGAGTACGAGGATGGTGATTCTGAAGATTTGAAAAGTTGTTATCTTCGCCGGTTAATTATAGAGGATAGTTACTTTGACGATGAGTTGCGTTGTAGAAGAGATAAACTAGATGAGTATATACTCAAGGAGGATGAAAAGAAGAAGCTGCAAATGCAAAATCAAGTAAATGGAGCTGAGGTGCCTACGTTTACTAGCTCAGGCTCTGTGGCAGAAGAGGAAGGTGGTGATTCATCTTGTGGGTTACCTGAGTGTGAAGAAGATAGCAGAGATCCAGATTTGGTAACTGTGTCTCCTCTTGTTCCAGATTTGCCTTGTTCGTCAGGAACGATTGGTGTCCCTGAGGAGGGTGTAATGCATCTGTTATCTGTATACGGGTTCTTGAGATCATTCAGTGTTCAGTTATATATCTACCCGTTTGGGCTTGATGAGTTTGTGGGAGCGTTGAATTTCTTAGGACCGAATACGTTGCTGGATGCCGTTCATGTTGCGTTGATGAAGGCAGTCAAGGTTCATCTTGAGAGACTGTCCTCAGAAGAGTCTGTAGTGGCTTCGAACTGCTTGAGGTAAGCGCATACAACTCTTGTCGTTTTGTCTTTGTTAACTTATTTTCTTGATTTTTGACTATCCCATATGCTTAGTAGTTTTCAAGCTCATGAATTGTTTTTTTTTTAATTCTTTTTTGCTTCTTCCTATGTATGGCATGCATGCAATAAACCTTTTATACCAGATAGAGATTCTATGGCTTAGAGAGACTTCAAAATAAGCCCCTTAGTCATAGTTTAGGTGGAGCTTGTTTTAGGATCTCTTAGAGTCTCTTAGTGGATAACAATTCAGAGATTTTGTTGCATTGCCATCTGCAGGTGCATTGATTGGAGCTTGCTCGATGCCCTAACTTGGCCTGTTTATTTGGTTCAGTACTTTTCTGCCATGGGACATGCACGTGGGCCTCAGTGGAGTGTTTTCTATGAATTTGCTGTGAAGAAAGAGTATTATTCCCTACCCGTAGTGATGAAGCTGAAGATCCTGCAAATTCTCTGTGACGATGTTTTTGATGTAGCAGATTTAAGAGCTGAAATTGATACGCGAGAAGAATCTGAAGTTGGATATGATCCTGATCGTGTTACTGCTGATCTTCCTGACAATGGACCTAGACGGGTCCACCCTAGATTTGCTAAAACCTCAGCTTGCAAAGAGAAACATCTTAGTAGTGAATTTGTCCCAGTGAACCATGGGAGAAGCTCAATGAACGAGTCAAAAAGTTTGAGTTCAGGATGTACTAATGGTGGTCCTAATGGAGTTAGCTCAGATCTGGATGGAAACAGTGATGAATGTAGGCTCTGCGGCATGGATGGAACGTTGCTGTGCTGTGATGGATGTCCTTTAGCATATCACTCAAGATGCATCGGCGTCCTCAAAATGTATATACCTGACGGGCCGTGGTATTGTCCAGAATGCACTATCAACAAAATGGGGCCAACGATTGCTCATAAAACGTCACTAAGGGGAGCAATATACTTTGGAGTGGATCCACATGGGCGGCTCTTCTTGGGTACATGCAACCACTTACTTGTGTATGCTTTCGTCGCCTTATCTAAGATAATTTTCTTTCCAATTATGGAAATACAACTGATCTTTCAGTTCCATATTCCTTACTTTAATTATATGAGCAACTATTTATTCAAGAATTGTCTAAGAATTTTCTCAAAGTGGAAACGCATATTGCTTTAATTATTTTGTTGTGAACGCTGATGAATATTTACTTTATATATGGCAGGCTTAAAATTTATGCGGATGCAGATATTAAATACTACAGTCTCGCTGACATTCCAAAAGTTGTAATGGTCCTCTTATCTGCAACGAACCATAGACTGGAATATATGCATATATGCAAAGCGATCTCACAATACTGGGATCTGCCCGGAGGTGTGATCTCTCATTTAAGTGCACTGGAGACTGATTTAGCTCACATGCAAAAAGAAGGGGATGAAGAGGTGTCAGAGCTGAGTAAGCCCGATAATGCAAGTAGTTCCAGTAGAAATAATATTCAATGCGCATCTGCTTCAGGCTATGTTGGCGATCCTGGTTTGGGTAGATCAAGTGAAACACAGGGGAAGAATCTGCTTGCTGGCGTTATACACAAGGGTTTAACATTTAAACCTCACGCGTACATTAATCACTACACAAATGGAGAATTAGCTGCATCAGCTGCTACTGCTTTGGCTGTCCTATTGTCAGAAGAAACCCACGAGCCTGATCAACAAAAGTTTAGTAATGCCAAGAAAGCTGCCTCAAGTAACATTTTGCTTCAGGTGAAAGCATTTTCGTTAGTAGCCTCGAGTTTCTTCTGGCCAAGTCCTGATAAGAAGGAAATCACCAGGGAAAGGTGTGGTTGGTGTCATTCTTGTAAACTCACATCAGCAAGTAGGAGAGGATGCATGCTAAATGCAGCTGTAACAGGAGCCACCAAAAGTGCTGTGAAAATCTTTAGCGGCCTTTTTCCTCTGAAGAACGGGGAGGGTGTGCTTTCTAGTATTGCAGCATATATACTATACCTAGAGGAAAGCTTACGTGGTCTCATTGTTGGGCCATTTCTCAATGAGAGTCTTAGGAAACAGTGGCGTAAGAAGATAGAGGAGGCCTCAACATGCAAAGTGATGAAAGCTCTCCTGCTTGAAGTAAGTGACGTTTTTTTCTGTTTATATTTGAAAATAAGTGTACATTTTCTTATCATTTGCGCTGTTTATATTTTATGTTGGCATGATATGTGGTTCATTATGCTTGTTTGCAGCTTGAGGAAAGTATTTGCAGTATTGCTTTGTCAAGCGATTGGCTTAAACTAATGGATGACTGGTTGATAGAACATTCTATGTTTCAAAGCGTTAGAGTTACTGTTGGGGCCACACAGAAACGTGGACCTGGAAAGAGGAGGCAGAGGAACCAGTCTGAAGTTACAGCCGAAGGTTCTAATGATGATAGCTTCACTTGGTGGCGAGGAGGGAAATTATCAAAAGCCATACTACTGAAGGCAGTCTTGTTGAAGCCAATGATACAGAAAGCAGCCTGGCAAGGTAAACCTTCTTTTGGCTGAGCTTTTTGTGCTTGTGGTTTTTTAGGTTATGTTGATATTCAATTTGATTTCACTCTCTGGATGATGCTAAGATGTTTGTTCTTTCATTAGGTGGTGTGAAAAAGTTTCCTGAATTTAATTATGGTGATGGCTCTTACATACCTAAAAGAAGCAGGCGGTCTATTTGGAAAGCTGCAGTTGATAGTAGCAAAAACATTTCACAACTTGCTCTTCAGGTGTGTCTTCTATCATCAATGGTTTTTCAGATGGTTAGGTTTCTTTGTTTATTTGCTGTTCCCCTGAAACTCAACTGAATCTGGGCCAGGTTAGGTACCTTGATATGAATATAAGATGGAGTGAACTTGTACGCCCAGAGCAAAACGTGCAAGATGTTAAAACAGGTTCAGAGACAGAGGCCAGTGTCTTTAGGAACGCTAGTATCTGTGACAAAAAGATTATAGATAACAAGGTTAGATATGGAGTTGCCTTTGGAAATCAGAAGCACCTTCCGTCTCGTGTCATGAAGAATGTCATCGAAGTCGAGAAAACTGAAGATGGAAACGAAAAGTTTTGGTTTGCTGAAGCACGCGTTCCTTTATATTTGACCAAAGAATATGAAGAAAGTTTGCATAGAGAAGCCGTCCATGCGCCTTTTATCAAGAAGCCGTCAAAAAGATTATCAAAGCTACAGAGAAAGCAACTGAAAGCTTCTCGAGCAAACATATTTTCTTATCTAGCCTCTAGGAGGGACGACACTGAGAAGTGCTCTTGTGCGTCATGCCATCTTGATGTTTTATTGAGGTATTTTCTTTAGCTCTCTTCACCTTTCAAGATATATATATAAAGAGAACTTGTGTACATCATTAACTTTTGTTCCCTACTTGTCTACAGAGATGCAACAACATGCAGTTCTTGCCAAGGTAAATTACAACATATACCTGAAAGAAATTCAGTTTTGGTTTCCTCTTTTGCATTTGGAGTTGTTTTTAGTTCCATACCTTTTGAGATGCTTTGCTGAAGCATTAGTTATGATTTAAGTGTGGAATCTTTTTTTGCCTCTCAGGTTTCTGTCACAAGGAATGTACTAGTATGAGTACACAACACACACAGCTGGAAAGGTTGAAACTCTGGTAACCTGCAAACGGTGCTACCTTGCAAGAGCTCGTTCACTAATCAATATCAATCACAGACATCCAACAACACCTACTGTTATGATCAATGGACAACATCAAAACCCAGTCACTCCAGTCGTTAAGACACAACAGATAAGCCTCTGGTTCAACAGTCATCATCTCCCAACACACGTGACAACAACGCTTCAGGAGTTAAACAAATTACTCCTGATTCTAATACGGCACCAAAGAGTCAACACAAGACATTGTCTTGGGGAGTCATATGGAGGAAGAAGAACTCGGAAGACACAGGTGCTAGCTTCAGACATCAAAATGTTGTGTTGGCTGCACAATCTGATCAGCCTAATCCAGGACCAGTTTGTTGGATATGCAAACTCCCCTATAATCCTGGTCAAACGTATATCCACTGTACAAACTGTGACAGTAAGAACAATTCATAATTTTATACTTTTAAAGTATTAACTATTTTGATTCTTATAAATCTAATCCTAGCATATATATGTATGCAGAGTGGTACCACATTGAAGCGATTATGCTGGAGGAGTCAAAAATCCATGAAGTTGCTGGGTTCAAGTGTTGCAGGTGCCGTCGTATACGAGTACCAGATTGCCCTTTCATGGATCCCAAACTCAAGGAAGAGAGACAGAAGAGAAATGCATTCTTCCAGCGACAGAGACATAAGAAAGGAAATAATAATACCAGAATGGATTCTGATTCCGAGATAATGTCTGAACCAAGAGACTCGGTACCCTCTACTCCCTCGTTTCCCCTTGAAGATGCGTTTGTTCCTCAGGATTTAGATGTTGAATGGAATGTCGATGGTTCTGTCCCGGAACCAGTTAGGAGACAAGTCAAACGTGAAGACAGAGAAGGGAACAATAACATTTCTTATATCGACTTCTCAATGCCTCCCGAGTCACTTTCTTGTGTGAAACCAGAACCAACATTGCCTGTCATGGATTGGGATGCATCTGACAGCAACAACAACAACAACATGGTTAAAGGGGAGCTAACGTTTGACTACCAAGACATGGAATTCGAACCCCAAACCTATTTCTCGTTGACCGAGTTGCTTACAGCAGATGATAGTGACCTGTGCAATGGATATGGCTATAACGAGGATGTTTCAAGAAACACGGATAACCCAAACCCTCAGGTTGAGACAATGGAACAGTGGAGAGCGTTTCTCAGTGACAATACAAAGCCATGTCAGATATGTATGCATGTGGAACCAGAGGCTGATCTCACTTGCCAGACTTGTAATATCACAATACATTCCCACTGCTCTCCATGGGAGGAGGAATCTACTTGCACCAGAAGTAACTGGAGATGCGGTCCCTGCCGTGAGTGGATGTAGCAGCGTTCCCTAATTTGAAGTTACCACTTAATTTGTACTTTTGTTTGCTTCTAGAAATATTTGGTGAATACTAGGAACATGTGTAATTGAGAAGAAGTAAATTAAAGTCCATGAAGGCAAAAAGGTAAAAAGTCTCCTTTTAATCTTTTTAATCTTGCATTTGCTCTAAATACTATTTATTGATGTTTAATATGTCCACCACATGGAGGCGTTTTTGGCCTGTCCGATGTAAAAATAGAACCTTTCACGATGCCTTGGAGACAGTTGGTGATGATTTTGTAATGTGCATTGGAAGATATAAGTTGAGGAACACAACTGGTGAAGAAGAAAACTAAGAGACAAAAGAGAGAGAAAGTGAGTGTGTAATCAACTTTCACTGGGATGTCTGTGACTGATACGCATACTATTTTTAAGAAACTGAAATTTAGTATTACTTTGTTTGAAAACGAGTATAGACGAGATTATCATAGGTTTTAGTTGGTACATTGTTGAAATTAATAAATTAGTTATGATACTAGATCGTTATAAGATACTAATTTTTTGTAGCAATATAATTGAAGACAAAAATTATTTCAAGACCATAGCGTGATGATGGATATCCATATAAAACAACCATAAACAAAACTTTAGGACCAAGCTACCATGGATTTATTTTTACTTGCTAAACACGAAATACATAGTGAACCATATATTTCAAAGCCGTCATCCATCCCATCAAAGAGCTCTCACTCAAATCACCAACGGACGAACTAGGGTTTACTAGTTCACGCTCATCCGGAGATGATTTTACTCCCTTCTCCCACAGGAACGCACCCACTGCAAACTGTTTCTTGCAAGACAAGTCACCGAGATCTGTAGGCAGACCATACAGTTTGAGAAGTCGATCAAGCTCTTCCTCCGACATAGCCTCGTACTCTTCCTTCGTGAAGCTTGGATAGTGAACAGGCATCTGGAACGATGACCAAGAAGCAGCCCCTCTGGTCAACTGATCACGGTCGTTGCTCGACGATGAAGCCAATGTTTTCTTCAAGACGGCATCATCTGAGGAGCTTTGGTTGAGAGTTTGTAGTTTGTCACCGAAAATAAGTGTAAGCTGTGAAACCCTTGCCATTGTTGCGTGATAAATACTGTAAACTTTTGATTCTTTTACTTGACAGAGAAATTTCATAAGCCAATATATTATATATATAGAGATTATGTAGATGAGATAAATGGAAATTTTCTTTTTTACACTAAATCAGAAAATGGAAAAAACGTTTTAGTTTTCCTATTTTAATGATACAAACCGTCATTTATTACTTACTGCAGACTACTAAGGAAAGTTGGAAGGTCTTGTACCGGTCCGGTCGAGTAATCCGGTTAGAAGAATTCGGTCCAGACTCCAGATCATGAACCCTAAGGCTGGTTTGCATATACCGGTTCGTGACAAAACCGAGCCGGTTTGACTACTGAACGCCGGATAATTTAGCCCAATCCACAAACTGCATGCCGCCATATACATTGTTAGCAAACCGGACTCCAACTGTAAACGACATGGCGACTACAGGAATGCGTTTGGCTGCTGTAGAGCCTTCCACGACGCGTTCAAGCCCGTTGATGATCTGGTAACGTGCGTTGGAAGATAAGCCAAGGAACACACCTGACCAAGCATACAACTTATAGAGTCATCAGCCTCTGTAAACAAGCAACAATGTGATGCACACAAAAAAAAATCAAGCAAGCAACAATGTACAGAGAGACACCTTCACACTTGTCTATGAGTTCTGAAACTGGAATATAATATTACAAACAGGAACAATATAGCTGATATACTGTCACCGAGATTTGTGAGCATGATAACGATTCTTGTATCTCAAAACTGATGATTGATCACGGGCCTAGCAAGAACTCGAAGTTGGAGATGGTTTAAGTAAGAGACTAACCCCAGAGAGCAGCACTTTTGAATAGAGGTGGAACAGGGACGTCTTCATCTGATGTCATTATACTCCTATATTGACATAGATCATATAAACACAAGAAAGAGCACTGAAAAAAAATCATTTCATAATTGGCAGGTAATGAACGAGTACCGTTTTGCTGTCATGATCAGATTTGCAATTCCCTGACCAATGAGACCGCAGCCAAATCCAACCGAACCATACAAGAACCCCTAGATAACCACATTGATCAGTAAAACCAAATGCACGGAAGATCCACAAAGAACATTAGTCTCCAGACCTTGTAGAAGAAAGTTGCAATCCGCTGGTTAACCGAGAACTTACAACCCGGTCTTTCAGCTTCAAAAACACTTCACAACCACAAAAACAAAACCTGCTATTACATGATCAAACCAAAAGTGAAGAGTGAGAGAAAGAGACAACGAGAGTCTTTACCTGCTAGGAAGGGCGGCGCAAGAACGCTTAAGTCCCTTAAACAAACCCGTTGACGATGCCACAGATGTCTTCCCAATACGAGCATAAGGAGCCAAAAGTCCAACCAAAGCGACATCAACCACAAGACCAACCAAAAGATCAGCAGCATACAACTCAAACTCAGACCAGAAATCTTCCCCTCTCTTCTGCACTTCCGCGAACGTCGCGCAGCAAGAGTCTATCGCTACCTGCATACATCAGACCCCACGAAACTACTCACATTCTTGCCACAATCACTAAAAGCTTTGATCTTTGGACAAACAAAACAAAACAAAACAAACCTCGGTTCCAACTTTGAAGAGAAAGGAAGGATCTGCAAGCATTCTGTTACGAAGCATGGAGCATGTCCTCATCAGAAACCCAAGCGGCCATACAGATCCCTGTCAAAAAACATAAACCATCAAAACAGAACATCTTTAATCTTCCAAAAAAAAAGAAACAAAACCTGTAGATCGAGGTAACGAAGGAGGAAGAGTTTCCGAATCCCAACAGGCTTGGCAGCAGCCTCCAACATATCCTCCGGTAATGCAATTGCAATCCCTCTCCGCTCCGTCTCTTTCATAACTTCGTCGAACTTCAGTAACGGACCAAACTCCTCCTCCTCTCCAGCATCGTCTCCTTTGTCTCCATTGTTACTACCACTATCCCCATTTCCATCGTCGTCATCTCCGCCGCCGTTAAAATCGAGCTCAAAATCGCTAAAGGTCTCGTCTTTGGATCCGGTATACGTCCATTCCGGCACCGATCTGCCGCCGGAGATTCCCACGCACCGAGTTCTAAGCTTCGGAGGAGAAGGCAGCTCCGAGCTCCAAAGGCCTCCACGGAAACAAATCGAGCTGGTGGATTCAAACGTTGGAACGGAGGCTCTTCTGCATTGATCTCGAGGCTCTACTACTACTACTACTACTACAGTGGTTGAAAGGTGGGAGGAGGATAGAGACATTTTAATTATCTTTCAACGGAGCTTCCAGTAAAGGTGTTTGAGTTTTGGAGTTAAAGAGAGGAAGAAAGCGGAGTGATGTATGTCTCTATCATACATACATAGTGTATGCAATTGCTATGTGATCAATCAGTTGGTTTAAGAGATACAGAGGTTACAAGTGGCGTCACCGTAATGGTCAAAAAATGTGTTGAAAATTGTCAAAAAAATGAAAAAACATAGAGTAGAGTTAAGCATTGCTTAAAGCTCATATTACTGAATTGAACTCAGATAAATCAAGTCACGATCAAACTGAATTGAAGAAGAAACTAATGAAACATGAGCCAATAATAATACTAATAATAATTAATAAATGCCCCGACCATTCTTGTTTCTCAACATCCTCGAGAACCCAAAATGTCATCAAATTGTTAAACACAGAATAATCTACACTGCCCAATTTACCATTGTAATTTATAAGACCTGAACGGTGTGATGTCGAGAAAAAACGTGGCTCTTTGGGTGTTTTCATAAACTCAATCTTCTCTGATCTAACATCGAATCTAACTATTCTCGACTGGCCAACTCCATAGTATAGAGCACCATCAATGCATACCTGTCTGGGATGGGCATGTTTGGTTATCTCCGGGATGGGCATGTTGGTTATATATCTCCGGTCAAGTCGTTGTCGAGAAAGAGATGGTTGTGAATTAGCTTTTTTTTTTGGTCAACGGTGATTTTTATAAAAGAGAAAGCAAAGAGGTTCAAGCCCAATACAAAGACTAGCCCAAGGAAATAAAGGAAGCAAGAGAGGTCTTAAGGGCCCGTTTAGCTAAGAAGTCAGCCTCTCTGTTCTGAGAACGAAGGATTTGCTGAAAGTTGATAGAAACAAAGAAAGATGAGAGGCTCTTGATGTCCTGGAGAACGCCATAGAGTTCTGATATCTGACTTTTTGTTGAAATTGTTCTGATGAGCGTTGCACAATCGGATCGGAGGGTGATGGAAGCCAACCCTAGATCCTTCGCCTTTTGATTCCTTCACAGAGAGCAAGGGCTTCCGCCATAAAAGAGGAAGCGACATCCTCTATAACACCGGTTCCTGTTAGTGGGAAAGACGAGTTCTCGTCTCTGATGATCCATGCGAAGCCTGCTCGTCGCGTTGTTGCATCCCACGCTGCATCGGTTGAGCCTGATGGAGACAGTGAAGCGGTCTCTACCATTCGGTTACTGCCTCTGATTGATGAGGTGGGATTCTGGCTCGGTGGAGCCTGTTCTTGAGCGTGATCCCATTCCAAAGCTGTGGAGATCCCTTTCGTGATTACCTCCGAGGCAGGTGAAGTCTTGTCCTCGAAAATTAGTTTTTATTTAGCTAAAAGAACATACTGTATTAAAAACAGGAAGATTCACAAAATAAGGAAAATTATTGCCTATTTAGTTTTTATTTATTTCTACAAAATAACACGTACATTTTATGAACAATATGTGCTGCTGCGTGAGTTTATTTTTAATTTATTTTGTTTCTGATCATTGGATTTATCTTATAAACAATATTTTCTTGTTTTTTTTGTTTTTTTTTGCATCGAAAGGATAACAATTATTGCTGGTAAAAAGATAAAAAGCTTCGTCTTCTACTAATTTATTAAAGACAAACTCAAAAGCTAAATCGAACAAGGTAAGATCTCTGAGACTGAAAGCATTATATAAACGAAGCAACAAAATATATTTGTTCTTTTTGAAAATAGAATTAAAGCCAGCGAATGAGAATTAAAAGGTAAGCCACGAAAAGGTGAAGCTATAATGAAACTACCAAGAGTGATAATGTTAGAAGAACATAATATTCTCAACGTGACCGGGGGAACATAACACCTCACGACCATGCGTACAAATTCCATGCACACCTCTAAACTCATCATCCGTGATTCCATCAACCTCAGCTCTTCTAACACGCTTACTAATCATATCGCAATAGTAAACAGAAAAGAGCTCAGATGAGTTTAAAGATCTTGAAACCAGTATAGCCTCGTTGGTATGAATTTCTCCAGTGCACAAAAGTCTCTCATCAGTAAAAAATTCTCTCAACTCACTATACACATCACAAATCACAATGCTCGACCATTCTTGTTTCTCAGCATCTTGCAGAATCCACATATACATCTCAGATGTCCCGTAGAAGTCATAGCTAAAACATGCTAATTTTCCTTGGCAAGTTATAAGTCTTGAATAACATGAGACTGCGTTATAATCTTTAGGTACTTGAATAAACTCAATCTTCTCAGACGTAACATCAAATCTAGCTATCCTTGAATAACCAACTCCGTAGTATATAAAACCATCGATACAAACCTCACCTTTCATGCAGCGGTAAGGATCTTTAGTGACTGCCTCTGACTCAATCTTTTTCCACTTCTTTTGTTGAGATCCCAGCGTGAAAACGAAATGCTCTTGGTTTATATTGTCCGATGTACCGCTGTCGGAACCGTCAAACATCATCACACACAAGACTTTGTATTGTTCTCCCACAGGGTCGTACCCTAGACGTGCGTACATGTCCCTTCCGTTAGGTGTAACATCTGGTAATTTTACGATTTGTCTAGTGGTGGGGTTACAAACAGCGATCGATGAACCACGTGCGCAACAAACCAGACCGTTTAAAGGGCGAGATTCGATGTCGTAGACGAGATCCGAGATCGTCATGTCGTGTCTGGCCATGACTGTGGAGTATATTTTGCCATCTTCCGGTTCAGGAGCCGAGAAGATGAAACGCTTACGAGAACCGGAGTGCTTGAACGTTAAAAGGAGACGAGGACGAGTTTTTGACCTAGTTAGGAAGGTATCGACGAAATATTTGCTGCGGATGATGGAGAACCATAGCTTCGACACTGCTTGGAATCGGAGGATGGGCTTCGCTGGAAGTCTCGAGAGGATATCTAAAACGAGATCGAGAGGGATGTTTCTTGTGTGGTTTACGGCGTGATCTAGGTTACGTGAGGGAGACGGTACTTGTGAATCTTCCATTGCGGCTGGTGGTGAATGGTGTGATGATTGCTTAAAAGTTATATACTGTATATCGAACACAACCCTAAAACTAATAAATAAAATATAAACTATATATAAAAAGGAGAAAAAAATAATTTGAACTTCTTTGCTTATTCCTTTTACTTGACTAAACTAGGTGTTTTGCCCGCATATGCGGGCATAAATTTCTTATAAATACTTATTAGTTTATGTCTTATTAATCTAAAACCAGCATAATAAATTATTATTTATTTTTTTAAATAGTTAAATCAAACATCAAATATTTATATATGTCAAATACTTTTTGTCAAAATATATACTTATTATTGTGTTAAGTTTTTTTAAAACACTCATATCTTAGAGAAAGTTTAGAAAATATATTTATATTTTTTGGTTGACTAATATTTAATAATAAATTATTTTGTATCTTAATTTTTTTAACTTTTATAATAAAAATATTGTTTTCAGATAGGCATAAAAAGAATATATATAGAAGAATTATCTTTTTTTGATAATTCTAAAATATTATTTTGTAATCAATTATTTAATATAGCATATAACATATAAACTTTATATCATTAAAATAAATTAGTGAATAGTTAGAAACTAATAATAAATTAATAACCTATCTAAAAGTCTAAAACCTAATAAAAATATGACAAATAAGAAAAGTTAATATAACATATAAATTTAATATTAATAAAATAAAATTCGTTTTTATTTATATAGAATATTCATCAAGGCTATTATTTTAAATTAATGATTTATTGACTCAGCTCAAAACAAATAATACATCAATGATAATTTAGTTTAAACTTAATAAAAATATGACAAATAAGCAAAATTAGCTAAAATCATGGAGAACATGACAAGTAAGCAAAATTACTTCATAAATAATAGTATAGATAGATTGGTAAAAGAGAGATCAAAATAAACATATAACTCATTAGGCCCCTACATGTGTATAGTCTCCATTGAGCCCTAGTGACTTGTGAGTTGTGAGCTATGTCCTCATTGATTATGCTCTGCACTCTACTGTTTGGTTATGTTATAATCAATTAATCATCTCGAGTTGGAATTCAAAGGTACAAAGCCGATTCCTTGCTCAGTGGCCAAAACCGTAACCGCCTAATGTGCCTTAGTTCACCTTTAGTCCCAGGAATAGCGTCCGTCTAAGGCAATCTGCATCAGAAAAGATAACACAGTTCCAAACTCACTGTGTTCCTCAGATGTACATCATCCCAACTCCCAAGAAGCTCCATCATCAATGCCAAGTGATCCATGAAACCAAAGTCCCACTCAATTTTTTTTTCTCACAGAACATGATCAGAAAGCAAGTAAGAGATGTATGTACCTCATCTCTTTCATAGTTTTCACCAATGTGAGGATCAAATAGAATATCTCCAGCGGCAAGCTCGAAACAAATGCAGGTAAAACGACCACATATTAACGGAGGTTGCGTATTTGGAGGCTTGGAGCCAACAATAACCTCAGGATATGTATACTGCCTTGCCTGAATATCCTTAATGCTCTTCAAAACAATCTCCTGCGCTGTGAACTTCCTGTTTTCAAACACAAATTTATTCCTTGATTTCCACAAGTTTCACAGCACCCATGGCCACAGTGGAGAGTTCACTCCAGTCGGTGACCTGCCCACGTTTATATGTGGATTCTTTGTATAAATCGTATACTTTTTTTTGGTAAAATACAATCGTGTACTTTATATGTCATACATGGTATACATGATTGTATACGTCGAAACTAAGAATGCATGCTCATAACTTGCTACTACTTTGCGAGACAAAAATAAGGTTATTTCTTATCTCTCATCAAAAAATCTAGAACCGAATTAGTTGTCGACATTGTTTACATTGAAGATTAATTGGATTTCAATACTCTAGATAAATCAAAATAAAAAAATTACATTTTTTACGTAGCATTGAAACATTGAATATTTCCACCAAATTGGTGATTTTGCTGAAAATGTTGATGAATTTGCTAACTCCAAGACGCGATTCGTCCTTATGTCTTTGGAAACAACTCAGATCATGACAATTCCTTTTCTCATTGTTACTCTGTAGAACCCACTTTGCAATTATTTCATGCATTTTGCTTTAACATTTCTTTTTCATCATCTACAAAAATATTAAAAATAAACAGAACATTTGTAGTCAACGTTGGACGAAATATTACATGGTTTTAAGAACAGAAATAAAAATGATTTGAAATCAGAAGATGATAATATTCCTATTTATACTAAAGAATGGATGCTATGCTAGTCACTGTTAATTTTGGATTTGGTTTGGGATTTCTTCGACTCTCCAAATGAAGAATGTATATAGTCATTTTTTTTGCAATTAAGAACGTACATATAGTTTCTAGCTAGTTCGAGTTATACTCATAGATTCACCTTTGATCTGTTTTACTATGTATTTTAGTGCTATGAAAGTTTCTTAAGTTTCATGACAATAAGAATAAGAACAACCAATTTTTTATGTAATTTAGTTCGGGTGAATCAGCTTTAAATTGTAACAACTTATATTTTAGTAAAAGGTTACAAAACATAAAAGGAAAAGCAACTTTTTCCCTTGTACTTACAAAAAAAAGCTTTTATCCTTTGTGGCGAAGTCATCAAGAGCAACATTATCGAGTCGTCACATTCCATGGGAATGTCTTTTATCTTGTTTCGGGACCCACTAATTCAGAAAAAAAAATTGTTAAAACAATATCAATGATTAGTTAGATTGTATCTCTCTATTTTAGAGTCAGGTTGTTAATGGTTGTATCTTCAAAATTATTGTTGTAGGAAAAAATCTGTAGAGTTTTTATTGTAGTTTTAGATTTTATTACAGTAGAATTTTATGGAAAGCAGTAAAAATTACTTTGGTTATTTAGTTCTACAGAGGATTTATACAGCTGTAGGTTATTTCAAAAACGGTGGTTTTAAAAAATAAATTAAAAATTGATTGCTCTGATTTTGGTGCTTTATAAATAAATAAAGTTGTGGAGAGCACCCACATCAACTACCAATCACACCCTTAGTTTTATTTATTTTTAAAATATTAAATTTTACCAATCATGTTGTAGCTTTATTTTTGAAAGTTAAAACCTACAACAAATTTCTATTAATTTTTACCAATCATGCTTTAGCTTTATTTTTAAGGTTATAGCAAAAAAACTAAAGCAAATTTTTATGTATTTTAGACAAAAACCCTACATCTTTGATTTATATGTTGTAGAAACTGTAAAATGAAAAAAAAAACTAGCTATAATATCAAATAAATTAGATAATCATAGTAAAAACATTTATAAATATTTTAATTCAATTTTGTGTGTTTAAAAAAATATTGAAGTATTTTAGATAACATAAATATTATTTACATATTACATCTTAAATAACAGTAAACTTTGATCATTTATAAAAATCATTAATATAAATTATTTTAGTTGATAAGAAATAATTATTTTATATATACATCACATATTTTATTTTAAAACATCTATAGCATATAACTTACAGATACAACAAATTTAACTATAGAAAAAGTTTCTATAAAAAAATCTACGGTAACAGCTCTACAACTACCAACTTACTTACAGCTAAATTTTTACAGCTACAGTCGAATCAATCATCACCGATAAATTTATCTTGACTCAACTTTTGGCTTGTCATCACATCAAATATTTGTCCCATTATCATATATTTTAAATTGGCCATGGGCATGGGCATGGGTATTTGAGTACTTGGTTTAGATTTGGGATAAACACTTCGGCTAAGTGTTCGGTTTTCTGGTATCTATTTGACCCACTCCAATTCGTGTTTGACTCCAGTTTTTTTCTTTTGAACTTAAGTTTGACTCCAGTTTTTTGGACATAGAAGTTTATAGAAGATCACGTCCGAAGAGTTGTCGGTTTGGTGCATCTATTTATAATATATTGTATTTTTGTAATTATTTGTTATCATATGATCATATATCAACCTACTTATACAAACAGAACATAAATTCATTGGTACTTTATGATTACAATACTGATTTATAGTCTTTATAGTAGTACTATATATTGAAACCTCTAAGATCCCTTTTGTAGCTTGTGATCCAAGACCTATGATCTCTACTTCTTTTTCCCTTTGAAGCATCAGCCACTCTGGGTCGTCTATGTTCTGCAAGACAATGTTCCGACAGTGAGAGCCTATATAATATGTTACTTTCGGGTGTTGTAAGGGCGACTATGGTAGGTGAGATATCCTCTAAAATCCTGAAATATAAGAAAAACTATTACTATTTATATTTTCGTTTGCTTTTACACACAAATATATATATACCCAATTTTTTATTTAAACATTTATGAATAAAAAGAGTTACCCGCCGACGCTATATGGATCTAACAATCCGTTGGAGAATATTATGTTGCTCCCGAAACGTTGAAGGATTAACTTGACATCCTACATATAACATGCAAATGTAAAACGCGCGTTAAGTAATTCAATCATGAGATTCTTTTAAAATTATTTATAAAATTCTGTATGACTTGCACCTGAATGCCGTAGTAAGCCGTGACCCAATGTGGACGAGGCGGGACACCGTACTGCAGTTTGCAGCGTTCAATTTTAATATCCATATGAAACGGCTCCGTTTGGAACATCGTGTCTTGTTCGTCATGTCCTATGGGCAGAACTATCTCGCTGCATGTCTATGTAATTGTATTTTGTTGGACCAATTAATAAAAAACAGTTGATTATTAGTTGATCATTTATATCCGTTGTGTTTTTAGCATGTGAACGTAAAATGGTCAATATTCTGATCATAATAAAACGAGGGAGAGAGAGATTTGATTTGGGGTGTTTAAGTCGATGTCTCATGCCTCTATTTTCGTATATTTATGACTTTATGTAGTTGACATACGTACATTTTTATCCATCGATCAGTTGGACGGATTAAATATTAAAATAGTTTGTTCAAAGTTGGAAATAAGCAAAATATAAGCAATAAAAATGAAAAATATATATAAGCAAAATATAAGCAATAGAAATAATAAAACGAAGCAAAATATAAAGAAAAATATGTAAATAGGTTGTATACTTTGACATATTTAGCTGGGAAGAAAAACAATAAACATAATATATGTAAACACATAACATAAAGTGCGATACCCATGAAAACTCTATAAGAATATTTATTTTATGGGTTGGTAAAAGCTTTTCAAAACTAAAATCCTATGATCATATGAGATTAAATAATAATATTTTAAAAAAAAAACTCTCAAGGGTTCTTGAACAATAAAACTTTGGTGATGATCAGTTTGACTGCGGTTGTAAAAATTTAACTGTAAAAATTAAGTTATATGTAAATTAGTTGTAGTTATAAAATTTTCACAGTAGATTTTTAGTTAAATTTGTTATAGTTGTAAGTTATATATTATAAAAAAAAAAATATGAGAAATATATGATGTATATCTAAAACAATATTTTTATCAATTAAATAATTTATATCAATATTTTTATAAATTATCAAAAAGTTTAGTGTTATTAATATTTCTCTTATTTAAAATATTCCAATATTTTTAAAAAAATACTCAAATTAAATTAAAATATCTATATATGTTTTTAATTATGATTGTCCAATTTATTAATATTTTAATAGTTTTTATATTTTACAGATTAATCTGCTGTCTTAAGGAAAGATGTAGGTTTTTAGCCAAAATGCATAAGAAAAAAGTTTGATTTATTTGTTCTGACTTAACTTTAAAAATAAAGGTAAAGTCTGATCGGTAAAAATTAATAAAAAACTTGATATATTTTTATTTTTTTAAAAATAAAATTATATCATGATTGGTAAAATTTATTGATTTAAAAATAAATAATTTTTTTTTTTTTTAAAAAAAAGATAAACCCCGACCAACCAATGTTTTGTGCTGTTAGGTTTAAGTTTTAATGGGTCTTGAGTTCCAATAATCTCTCCTAGTTTGTATGAATTGAAGGATGGGTCTATTTAAGCTGTGTGTGCTTATGTTTTTAACAGTTATAACGGATAAAGATGTTACAAGTTCATGCAATAAACTCTCTATAATAGATATGCCAAAACGTTACAATGCATTTTGTGAAAAAAAAATATATACATATAATTTAGATATGTGTTTGTTCAAATCGTTGTTAAATACTAGGAATTATTTTTTAATCTTAGGAGATTCTAGGCTTGTAAACCTGCACATTCTCATAAGTCAAAATCTAAACCATGTAATTTAATTTTTATTTAGAAAAAGGATCCATCTGAAAAGAGCTGTAACTTCCAAAATTATGCTAGATAATTAATGATTTTCAATATTGATATTTGTATTAGTTAAGTTATTGATATTTGTATTAGGTAAGTAATCAATACTTTCTGCCTTGCCTATGTTTTTTTTTTCAAAATCGGCCTATTTTTTTTTTTGAACACCAATATTATTAAAGCTCAACTCTTCCAGACTAGGAAAAAAGAGATTAAGAGTACGAATACAAGGAGTGCTTAGCTATAGAGTCGGCCATAACATTAAGGCGACGAGGAATAAACTTAAAAACCGCAATAATCCCTGACAATTCCGTAAAGATCAGTCGGAGGGAGGTTCGATGAGATTGCTGCTATGAGCACCTGAGAATCTGACAAAATGCAGATGTTGGAGAGACCTAGGTTCTTAGCCGAAAGCATTGCTGAGCGGCAGGCAAGAGCTTCAGCTATCAGTGGAGACTTCACATGTGTTTCCAGACTTGCTTCTTGGTGTAGCGTGTGACCCGTTGAAGATTGCAGAGCCCATCCACATCCTGCAACTGAAATAGACCCATTCCATGCCGCATCAGAGAATAAGAGAAGGGTGTCCGCTGGCTGGGTGTCATTGATGAACGCCGATGATGATGAACTTTGCGCCTCTCGCCACTCCCTTGCATCTCTGAACAGCCTATTCTCAAAGATCAAGTTGTTTCGATCAGTTTAAAAAATTCAGCTTATCATACGAGTAAATCTTGTGGGCCTTGATCGCCTTTGGCACCTTTCTTGATTTTTACATCAAATTGTCCACAGAGTGAAGCCAATAACTTCACTATAGATAATGTTCAGAGAGCTACATGCACACAACTGGATTCGCCTTTTCCAGCGGTAACGTTACAGAAGCATATGTCACCTTGCATCAAGACTTATCTTATTATTATTGCTTCACTTAAAGCAGGTTCAATGTTGTCACCAAAAAAGATGTTATGAACATCATAAATGTCTTTCGTTTACTTGTGGAACTCTAAGCTGTGTAATTTTAAACAAGAAGATGTTAATGTCATGATTATCCTTTTTATGAAATATCATAGCACATAACTCAAATTAATTATGGTGCTGATAATTAATAAAGGAAATTAAAATACCACGCAATTAGAAAATTAAGCAGAATTTCATTTAAGAAAGCTAAAATTAAATTACATAACTTCTTAAGATACGCTTAACTTAAACTACAAACTACGGAGTAGTTAACACCATTAGAAATCCCTCCGGATCCAAGTGCTCGTGAACTTCGTCACCGGCGCCTTGGTACCTTCCGAAATGGCGTGTTTCGCCAACTCTCCAGGCAAGACGAGTCTCACATCCGTCTGGATCTCCCTGGAAGTAATCGTCGGCTTCTTGTTGTACAATTGGAAGAGTACTCGCCTGCAGCCGCAACGGTGGTTTCTACCGCCGGTTTCAAACTATGTGAACATTAGTCCAACCTAGGCGTTGAATGTGATTGCTAGGATTGCTATGGATTTTTTGAGAACATTGATTTGTTGTGATGTCATAATAATGTTGTTTTCTTCGCATGGTATTGGAGAGTGGTGCATTATCTACTCTGGTCAAAATATCTTTAGCCAGGTAACTATATTAACTGGAAAAAAATGTAAATCTATCTTATTAAAGTAGAAGTACTTTAACCTTTTGTTTGGTAATAGGGATAGCAGTCTTTAAAAAAATTAAATTTTGTTTGGTAATAAAGATAGTAGAGAATTTTGTCTTTTCCTTATTTAAATGATAGATTTAAATATTTAATGTCTTTTCCTAATTTAAATAATAGATTTCTTTAATATAATGAATCTTAACCAAAATAAATTTTCTTATAGATTTTTTGTTAACATTAAATATTTTTCAATATTTATTAATAAAAATAATAAAATAAAAATCACACATCAAAATTTATTTATATATCATATAAATAAAATATAAAATATTTTATTTATAAATTGTTAGTATAACATTTTTATAATATAAGTCCAATTAGTTATAAATATTAGATTTTTATATGATACACTGTGATATAATAGACGATTAAAATCACATAATATAATTATTGAAAGTAATAAATAAAAATTTTGTTTTAAAATTTTATATTAACAATTATGTAGTACATATTAATTTACACATATATATAGATATTATCATTAGAACAAAGAAAAAAATTGAAGTGAAAGCAAATATTTATACGGTCACGGGTCAAACTATAAAAAAAACAACAATGGCGTAAGATTATTTTTTTTACAAATTTATTTTAATTTCAAATATGTTTATATATTTTATTTATTTATAAATTATTTTATTTTTTATTAATAATGCTAAGATTTTAGAATTGGAAAAAATTATGACCCATCTCTATATTATTTTAATTAGAAATTTAAAATTTATGTCAAAATATTTTTTTAAACTTTTAATTTTTATTATAACTACAAATGTTAATTTCAATCTAAATTTATGTTTAAATATTACAAATATATCATTTATAAATAAAAAAACTAAAAAACATAAAATAAATACCCGCCCGGTTGGGCGGGTCAAGATCTAGTAAATGTATTACGATGCATAGAAAAGTAGTAGTATCATCTAGAAATGTAAATAAAGGTATGCTGGTTGCATCTTTATTGCCTTAATGTTAGATTTTATACTCCCTCCGTTTCATATTATATGTCGTTCTAACCTTATGCACACAAATTAAGAAAACATTTAATTTTACATATTTCCAAAATAAAAACACTATTACCAATACACCTAACCATGTATTAACCAATAGAAAAATAGAAAAGAGAATATTGTCAATAAATTTTGCATTGAAAACCGAAAACGACACTTATTTTGAAACAAAAAATTTCCCCTAGAACGACATATAATTTGAAACGGAGGGAGTAGTTGTTAAAAAAAGAAAAGTATTATGTATTTTCAGGCAATATTCCTGATTTATTTCATTTTATGAGAAACTATTAATTACTTGATCAATTGGTTAGGATCTTTCATTTATAAATTTTGCATTGTTTCCAACTACTGTGAGATACATAGTTACATACAATCAAGAAATAGAGATTTGCTATTCAAAGAGAAGTTACAAAGTTAATAGTATTCTTTTTTTGTCATACAAAATTATTTGTATTCAAGTCAAATCACCAAACAAATCTATTACAGTGACAACAAATGTTTAGTTTCCTTCCCATCATCATGTATATACACGCAAATCATATTATACCAAACAACAAACATAAGTTTTGGATTTAAAATTCCAAAATCTAAAGAACAAAATTGTACAAGAGAATGATGGCACGAAAGGTGTGTATGATGATTATGACACTGATAGTAATCGGATGTCTTCTAGAAGCATGCAGTGGAATGGAAAACATGTCAAAGGAAGACCACCTCACACCGTGGGTAATTTACAGTTATCACATTCATTCATCTAGATATCGTTCCAGAACAACCTTTATCATAAAAACCCAATGAATCATATTGTCGATGCGTATATATACATGTACATTTTAACATAGATGTAATAATTAATAACATGTGGTTCTTGTGCAGGATGGAAACAATAAGGCCGGCAGATGTTCCAGATCCAATATGCATAAGGAATTGTAGGTTGAATAGTCGTACTCAAAAAGAGTTTGCACATTGTTTCGCAGGTTGCACACCACCAGTTGTCATACCGTAATGTTCTATGTCGATGTATTAAGGATATTTACAACTCTTTTTCGATAAATGTTATAGTCTATTATTAAACCGTTATTCGAATACAAGGCATAGCTGAAAACTATAAGTAAAATACATATAACTTTTGTTTAGCAACAGTAAAATACATAACTAAAACTGGAAAATGCACTAAATAACACCGATATAAGAACGAACTGATTATTGAATTGAAAGATGGGTCTGGTAATGTAACGGTTGTGTGGGTCCTTTGGGATCTAAATTACAAATTACAGCTTTCTTTCTACATAAACAACAAAGGATATAAGCTAATTTAACAGCAGAATTGGGTGTGCTCTTAGCCAGACTTCCAATCGAGAGAAAAAAATAAAGCAAGTCGATCATATGATTTGGACTTGTATCAGAAATCTTGGTTTGTTCTCCAGTTGATTCTTAGCATATCTACTATGTATAACTCTAGTTAGATTTGGTTTGTTTATGGCAAAAATGTTATCCATGATGTATTTCATTATGAAAGATTTAATAAAATTTCGAATTAAAAAAAGAGCACTATACCTACTACATACGAAAATAAGTTGCATATAGAACTATTTTTCTGTACAAAAAAATATTCAAATAATGTGATAAATGATTTAATAGTTAAATAATTTCTTTCTTTTTTTTTAACAACAAAGAATCTCTTTCCTAAAAGATAAGTTTTACTGGATTGATTGTTTTCTATATACATAAAGATTAAACAATATTATATTTCATTTTTTTTTTTAAAACAAGATAGTGGAAAGATTTTTTTTTCTATGTATAAAAGATTTATAATATGTAAAAATGATATAATATCTTCTCATATTTAATTATCTCTTTGCAAACTAGATATTTTGTGTTGCCTCTTGTTTTTTTTGTTTGTGTTGACTATTCTCTTTCTTGATTATTCTGTCTTTTTGTTTCACTCTGACTATTTTTTTCTTCTTCTTTTAGATGCAAATAAATGCATGCATACGAATAGATTAATAGTTTGTATGTTTCTCATGCAATTCTGATTAATTACTTGGTCAATTAGTTAGGATCTTTCAAATATAAATTTTGGTTCGTTTCCAAATACTGTAAGATATAAATTAAAGTAATAGAGATTTGCTATCCATAGAGCAGTTAATTAATTGTATTCTCTCTTTCTAGTCACATAAAATGAATTGTATTCAAGTCAAACCAACAAATGTGTTACAATGACAATTAATGTTTGATTTCCTTCATCTCATCATGTATATATATAATATAAACATACACACAAATTATATATCAAACAGTAAACATCAGTTTTGATTTTGAATTCCAAATATAAAGAACAAAATTGTTTGGGAGAATGACGCAAAAGGTGTATATGATGATGGTGACATTGATAATGATCGGATATCATCTACAAGCATGCAGTGGAATGGAAAACATGTCAAAGGAAGACCATCTCACACTGTGCGTAACTCACAGTTATCAAATTCATTCAACTTTTATCATGAAAACCCAATGAATCATACAATGGATGCGTATATATACATGTACATCATAACATAGATGTAATAATAGCATGTGGTTCTTGTGCAGGATGGAAACAATAAGGCCGGCAGGTGTTCCACCTATAATATGCCTAAGGAATTGTAGGTTGAAAAGTCATACTCAAAAAGAGTTTGGAGAATGTATCAAAGGTTGCAGATCATCAGTTCTCATAACGTAATGTTCATACTTTACATCATGTGTGTACATACATATACATTTTAAGTTTTAACATATATGTAATAACAATTTTTGGTTTTTGTGCAGGAAGGAAACAACAAGGCCGGCAGGTGTTCCAGACCCAGTATGCATAAGGAACTGTAGTGTTACTTGTCACAGTAAAAAAGAGTGTCAAGATTGTCTCATACGTTGCGGATGATCAGTTCTCATACCGTAGTGTCATATGTCGATGTATTAAGCAGGCCTGGCTCAAAGTGTTATAACTACAAGAAAATAAAGATATTGTGACTAAATTTTGATACTAATAATATTTGTCGCAAATCTGTGACGCAAATGATACAGTATTGCAACCAAAATTTTATGTCACAACTAGGTAGTTTTTTTTTTTTGTGAAACGATTACTTTTTATAAAAGCCTTAGAACAAGGTGAACAGAGATTGTTTGGCAACTAGATCAGCTCTATCATTAGCTGACCTAGGGATAAACTTAAAATCAACAAACAAGAATTGAGAAGACAAAAGATAGATGTCGTTGAGGATATCTCTAGATTTCTTTCCTTAGTTTTCACAAGCTTTTCATGAGGATTTGAGAATCAGAGAAGATGTTGAGAGCGGTAATTCCACAATCGAGAGCAGAGATCATGGCGGTGCGAAGCGCCAAAGTTTCCGCAATAAGGGGCGATGCCACAAAGGGCGAAATCGCTGAGAGAGATATGGTTGTGCCTGCATCATCAATGATCCAACCTAGTCCTGCGCGTTTCGTGAGGGGGTCCCAAGCCGCGTCAGTGAACATGCAGGATCGATTTGGTGCGCTGGTTGGATCTTCGGCGATGTTAGGTCTTGGGTTTAGCGGTTGCAAGCGGGGTGATTGAGCTGTAGTCCATTCACGAGCTTCCTTGATTGTTTTTGTAACAGGCTCAATCGGGGTGGCTGTTCGCTTGTTGAAAATCAGTTGGTTTCGCGCAATCCATATGTTCCAGAGGATCCAAGATGATAGCGTTCCTGCTTCAAGGCCCGTGGGGGGGGAGGAATGGGATTCTTCTGTATTGATCTAGACCATAGGCCGTAGAGATGGTTGGGTTATGATTTGCGGGGAGAGCAAAGGGTACCAAGTCCCAGACATCTTTAGCGTACCTGCAATTGAAAAGCAAGTGGACAACAGATTCAATTTCAGTACATCGTGGGCATTGGCTTGAGGTAGTTATTTCATCACAGTTACTGTGACTATCTAAATGGTAGCCAACTTCTGTCATAATTAGTGACAATATTGTGACTAATATAAAAATCGTAACAAAGTGTGACATCATTAAGACCAAATGTGTAGTCACAGATTTTGTTACAAACTTATGACGAATCCCATAGTATTTAATCGATGACAGATCAAAAGCAAAAAAACAAAATTGTAACAAAATTTTACCAAAAAAATAATATAACGATTTTTTTTTTGCATTTATATTCTTATAACAGTATTTTTTTCATTAGAAAATAAGACTCCTATAATATTATTTTCTATTTTTGGGTTTTATCTTTAAAAACTACATAAAACATGATTGGTAATTTATTTGGTTGTATAGTATAGTATAGAGAAATTAAATTTAAAGTCATTAATTAAAATCTAATCGGTCACTCCCTGTCTAATAAGGTTTTAGTACTATGTTAGTGAAGAATATTTATATTTTAAATAATTATTTTGAATAGACACTTTGATATTAACAATTTTTATATGTGAACTAATTTTATTTTTATATTAATTATTTTTATTTATATCTAATATTAATATAGTAGGATGACCAAAAAGAATATAGTAGGACAAACAAATCAATAGACTCTATAAGCCGACCAAAAAAACACAATAATCTAAAACCCTATCCAAATAAAATCCATTATCCTATAAACCTATATATCTCGATTTTGGCACATTGTTAGGGTTAGTTTGTGGATATGGGGACTGCAGCACGGACAAAATGATCTCTGGCCAAGGGAGGTCACGAGCAGGTTGGTGCTTAGATTTTCGGAGCCTTTCAGGAGTATTCATACCGTGACGTCGCCGCTCATACAACTTTAAAGCCAAGGTAAAGGTAAGATTTTGAATCTGGTTCCTTCACTTCGATTCAACGCAGATTGATTACAGTGAATTATGTCGTATTTACATGTGAATTATGTCGTATTTAGTTTGATTGTTGAGATTCTCCAGATATCTTGGGTTTATTGCAATATATTATTCCAGAAGATACTGCTCTATGTCCACGTATATCTACCTCGTTGTTTATGCGGATGTATGATGTATCATAATGCTTTTGATTTTGTTTGGCAGGAGGGGAAGGCAAACACTCAAGAGGAACTTAAGAGGAATCTTCGCGATGACCTTGAAGAGTGGGATAAGAGACACTTCTCACTCAAAGGCAAAACTTACAATGGTAAGCGAGGCTATACATTTCAAGCCTTTTTCACTTTGAATATAGAGAGACTCAGAGAGATAAAAATATAATTTGTATTGGCAAATGAGGTAGAGCCATTGATCCCTATGAGAGCAGATCGGACGGTCGAGAGAAGAAGCTGAGTAGATCGGAGTTTGAGATGAAAGAAATCATCGAAGAAGACAATTTCTTTTGTGATATCAATTTTTGTATATTAGCTACAAATGCAATATAACCAGCAATAGATGAATGGTTCTAAGTTGTAACAACAATAATTTTAATAAACTTTTACGAAAATAAATAAAATCTAACAGTTGCTGGAAAATGTAATTTTGTTCGCTTCCACAATAAAATCTAACAGTTGCTGGAAAATGAAAATACCAAAACATTAGAAAATTAAGAACTTTCATATATGTTTTCTTCAAGTGAAAGAAACCATAATCCCCAAATTACACAACCTGTTACCATTACCCGAACGCTTAAAACTACCGACAACTAGTTAAAACTTAAAAAAACCATTACAAATCCTTGCAAACCTAAGAGCTCGTGAACTTAGTCACCGCCTTGGTCCCCTCCGAAACGGCGTGTTTCGCCAACTCTCCAGGCAAGACGAGTCTCACAGCCGTCTGGATCTCCCTGGAAGTAATAGTAGGCTTCTTGTTGTACCTTGCGAGCTTTGAAGACTCGCCGGCGAGCTTCTCGAAGATGTCGTTGATGAAGCTGTTCATGATCCCCATGGCCTTGCTCGAGATCCCGATGTCTGGGTGGACCTGCTTCAGCACCTTGAAGATGTAGATCTTGTACGTCTCCACGCTCTTCTTCGACCGCTTCTTCTTCTTGTCTCCGGCGACGGCGGAGGTGGGATCCTTCGGGAGCTTCTTCCCGGCCTTTGGCTTCTTCTCCGCCGGAGCTTTCTCGGCTGGCTTCTTCTCAGCGGGCTTCTTCTCTGCTGCTTTGGGAGCCATGGATTCTCTCTTTTCTGAGTTTTCTAGAGATAGAGTAGTATAATAAAATTTGATGATTTGTTTACTGTTTGGAGACTCTAGTCCTCTTTGTTTATATAGGAATAGAGGAATAGATTTATTGGTTGAGATACGGAGACGCGGATCAGTGACGTGGCGATATATGTGCTGTCCGATGTGAAAGACTATCGAATGGATGGATCAGATTGTTTTATTCTTGCGCGCGTGCGTTTTTTAAAAAGAAATATTTATCCAAAATCGAAAATTAAAAAAAAATTAGTACCCGCCATCATAACCGATGAGCGCCAACTTTATTTATTCTAAGATTTGGTATGGATAGCTGACGTGGCTGTCTTTAATCTATCCGAGGTTGTACGGCTATGATTACATGGTGGTTTTATATGGCGATACAAGTTTTGGGCCTTTTTGGTCTCTAGAACACATGGTATTTCTACAGTTTTGGTTTTAGATAATCTCTAACTATCATTGGTCCATTAAGTTTTTTTTTCATTATCCTTTAATCCGTAGCAGATGAACAGGCCGTTGGAAATATATTTCAACTATCAAAAGTTTATCTTCTTTGTCTACAAATGAGAGTAAAATCACAATTGATGAAAATTGCTTCGTATGTGCAATATACAGAGAAGAGAATATGGGTGGTCTAGATATCGACTTGGTCAGTGAGTGATCCAAGAACAAAGAAACATTGCTCATAAGCTTTGTCTTTCCTAGAGAACCTAGCTCAGCAAAAACCCACTTGATATCCCTACAATGTTTCATGCTGCATCTTCAACGACTATACGACTTTCTTATATATCATGCCTTGTTGGGCTGATCAAAGCTTAGAGCATCCCTAATAAAGGTTATCTACAAAAGTATCTTGATATGCATATATGTAGTTTTATGAATCGTGAACTTTTAATTCAAAACAAATCGAGGAAAGAAAAAAATTGTACATATCATCTATTATCTACAACGTGGGTATCCCAACATGTACCCATATAATGTCAGGAAGGCAACAATTTTTCGCTTGGACAGTTGGACCCATTGACATGTTACACTCATTCATGTTGTTGCTGCTGTTTAACGACTAAAACAGAAACCCTAGTTTCTAGCTCCTTAGATGCAAGCAAATCTCCGATGACTCCTAACTCCGGAAGCTCCATCCACTCCACCAAACCCGAGTAATCCAGTGAATCCTCGTCGTGATCTCTACCTACAATCATCAAATCATTCTCTTCCGCGGCTAATCTAACGGCCGTGGCCACCGCGGGACCACCTTTGATTATCTTCTCCGCATAGGAGAAATTTTCAGCGGAGTCGTATGTTGCTTTCAAATCATTCAAGACCTCGTTATCAACAAGGTGTTCCCAGTTCTTGGACTTGTCTGGTTCTTGACCAGACAAGAATCTGATCACCGTGAGACGCACCCTCGGGTTCTGTCTCATCCATTTCGCAATGGAGGCGGCTTCCCAGTCATCTTTACCACCAATGAAGATCACACCAACTCTGACCGTACGATTACTCCTTTTATTGCTCTTCGATTTGCGATACCTTCGGTTATTGAGTACACCAACTGAACAAGGAGCAAGGTCGAGGAGAGACATATTCACACGTCGGATCATAACATCATCCGATTCATATGATCCATCAGGTGACCATTTTCGTCCAGAAGGTGTAATGATCATCGACGTGAGGTTGTCTAAAGCGAGATTACAAATGTCCTGATCCATTAGATTCTCGAGAGAGAAAGCTGTGAAGGAGTTAACTGTCGTTGTTCCTAGATTCTCTTGCTGGAACTCGTTGAACGCGAGCATCATTGTCTGGATGTAAGAGTTTTGAAGCAGGCGTGGCTTAGAACGCTTGTCATGTGGTACTAAGATAGGAAACGCACGTCCCGCTAGTTCCACGAGGTGTAACACCGTGACCGCGATAACTCCCTTGTCTTTGTTCTCGTTGTTGTGCGGAGAAGAAAACAGCTGAAGCAGCGAGATCATGCCTGAGATGTTGTCTGGTTTGTGCAAACACGTTAGTATCTTGAGATCTGAATTTGGTTTTATATGCATAACGTCTCTCTTTACGTATCCAATATACTTCCTCTTTGGATCGTATAGTGCTTTCACAACAGTAGGTAAAATCCCCGCGTTCAATAGCACGTACATCATCAAGAACGTGTACGTTGCGTGCGACAGATTCTGTGTGCAAAAAAAAAAAAAAAAAAGCACATTAGTTCGAAATCATGCATGTAGAGTGAGTTAGGGTTTTGTAATAAATAATTATTACCGATCTATCGAGGGCGCCTTCAACGAAGCATATATAGGTCAACAAAACCCTTATAGTTCATAATCACGGCGATGATAATGGACTCTCTGGTAGGTAACTTGAAGATCAAGCAAGGTACAAAAGAGGCAGTCCATTTCAAGACCAATGTACATCTGAGTTCGAGTCGGGAGAATCAAGCATGAGTTCACAGGTGGAAATCTCGCAACCTACGGACTCCCCTTCCAACTTCGTTAATAGGCATGGCATTCAAGCTCAAATTCGGGATCAACAAAAACATGATCGTTTGAAAGCCTATTTAGTTGAAAATATATGGCACAAATTTGGTAATCTAGATGAATAATCTTTGTATGTTTTTTAATTTCCATTGTATTAAATAAAAATTTTAAAATTTTTTTTTAAAAATATTATTTTATTCTTATGAACCCCATTTTTGGGTTCACTAATGGAAAATTAATACGGGTTCGTCACTATTCCCGGACCCACCAAAAAACAATAAAAAAATCCCTATGAACCCCCTCTTGGGGTTCACTAATGGGCATGCTCTAACCTTCTCATCCGTGTTCAGTGGATTTTTTTTTTGCATAATCGATAGTCGCGTGAAACGCATATCAACTACTATAGAGTATGAGTGGCGAGGATAGAAAAGAGTGGACCCATATAAAGGAGTTAGCAAGATGCAGGATCCTATCCAATCCTATCCTGTTCTGCTTTTTACAAGATCTAACGTTGACGTTGACATTGACACACCACCGCCCGGTTCTTGAAATGGCGAGCCATCTGACGCAAATATTGATCTTAAAAACTTTTGATCAAAAAAAAATATTGGTATTACAAACTCTATGGTTCTGTAATATGTCAGCCAACTTTTGTTATTTCTGAAATATAAATGACTTTTCGGGAATTGAAAAACATAAACAAATTTTTTAATAAAAGTAAACCTATGAATATTTGGGACTTCAAACAATCTCCAAAGGCGCTGGTTCAAAGGCGATTTAGTTCATAAACACTATGTTTTTTTTTTGCTAAAACATAAACACTATGTTAATCTCTCTTTTTTTTTCAATTTAGTTTTCATTGTTTCTCAAATTTCATAAACTATGCCAAAACATAGTTTACGTTTCTCTAATTTTCGCATTGGTTTACAGGAGCTGATCTTTTTTTTTTTGGGCAAACCATCATTCCATTCAATTCAGAGTTTAGGCTCCTAAAATGGAGTTCCTTACAGACAAGTCAAGGGCAGACTTTGCCACAAAATCAGCCTCGACATTAAAGTTGCGGGAAATGAAGCTAAAGGAAATAACATCAAATAAGGTAGTAAAACGATAGATATCAAACATGATACCGAACAGTTCAGGTTGATATCCTCCGGTCTTCAACAAGTTGATTAGGGAAAGAGAATCAGATAGAACCGCCAGGGATCGGACGTTTGAATAGACAGCGCTTGCGACCGCGCGATGAACAGCAATGGCTTCTGCCATGAGTGCCGACGTAACGTGACTGTGAGCTTCAGCCATTACAGGGGGTTTATCTGAGACATCCCCTGAGTACACTGCTCCAATTCCACAACCTCCCGTCTTTGCGTCCCATGCCGCATCAACATTAACAATCAACACGCCATTAGGAAACTCAGGTGGGGGGCGTGGAGATCGATTCTGATTTCGGTGGAGTAGGATATCTCGAGGTATTATCACCTCATTTTCCAGTTGCGCATCGGACCATTCCTTGGCGTCCTTTATGCTTTTGAGAACAATATCTGCTGCAGTAAATACTCTGTTTTCATATAAGAGATGATTCCTAGCCTTCCACAAATTCCACAACACCCATGGCCACAGTGGGGTAGTCACTCCCGTAGGTGGCAATGGAGTATACTGGGATCCTTGTTTGATCAACTCTGCAACTGTTGTGAGAGATGTTGGTGGCGGATGCAGCATCGGCGACTGGTTCCATACATCGATCGCTATTGGACAAGTTAGAAAAACATGAAGATCATCCTCTTGCCCATCACACTTCTTGCACCTGAAGCTCGCCACTCCTCTTCTTTCTAAATTGGCGCTAACAGGGATAGCCTTTCGAACCAGTCTCCATAAGAAATCCTTCAGCTTTGGTGCTGTTTTTAGATTCCAAATATGCTTGAGCCAGTTGACAGGATCCGAATTGGTCTCTCCTGTTACCAATGATGTCCTCCCAATACCATACCCTGTTTTAACAGTGTAGTTACCAGTCTTCTCAGGTAGCCAGAATAAAGTATCCACTGCAGGTGTTGAACTGGTTTTAATCTTCAGAATAGTCTCCTCATACTGAGGTATATACCTACGTATCTTCTCCACATCCCACTTGTTTGAAAGCGGGCATAAAAGGTCACTAACTCTGAGAAGCCTGTCTTCCTCCGTTGACGGACCAAATGGTTTTGTCGGAGTGTCAAAAGCTAACCATGGATCATCCCAGACCCGTATCTTCGCTCCATCTCCAACAACCCAACTCAGACCTTGGCGCAGCAAGTCTCTACCAGCCATTATGCTTCTCCACCCATGAGAGGCCGACTTGGGTACCTGACAGTGTAGGAAGTCTTGGTTCTTTGCATATTTCCCCAACAGTACTTGAGCTAATAAAGATGTCGGCTCTTTGATTAATCTCCATCCTATCTTTGCAAGAAGCGCATCATTAAAAATCTCAATATCTCGGAACCCAAGTCCACCCGCGTACTTTGGTAACGTCATGGTTTCCCAAGATACCCAACACATCTTCTTCTTATCCGGGATTGCATCCCACCAAAAGCGAGTGAGCAGGGACTGTATTTGATTGCACAGGGAGATAGGGAGCTTGAAACACGACATGGCATAACAGGGCATCGCAGCGAGAACGGACTTGAGCATGATTTGTTTTCCGGCTCCCGATAATTGTCTCGAAGTCCAACTATGGCGCCTTCTGTCTTATCCTATCCAAGATTGAGGCAAATATGTCTTTTTTCCTCCGACCAAACTGTTCGGGAAGGCCCAAATATTTCCCGATACCTCCTTCAAGAGAGATGCCCAGAGCATCCTTCACCCTTGCTCTAACCGTAGCTGGCGTTTTTGCCGAAAAAAGTAATGGCCGACTTCATGGGATTAATCTTTTGTCCGGAGACCTCCTCGTATACCACGAGAATCTGTTTCAGAGCTTGCACACACGTCGCCTTAGATTTACAAAAAAACATAGTGTCGTCGGCGAAGAGTAAATGATTGATCGGTGGGCTGTTACGGGAGACCTTAACCCCCGCCAAGGATCCGTCTTCCTGCCCCTTTGCACATAGAGCTGATAGTACCTCCGTACATAGTATGAAGATGTGCGGTGATAACGGGTCGCCTTGCCGCAAGCCACGCGATGGGAGCACTGAACCTTGCGGTATCCCATTGATCAAGAAGGAGTAAGAGACAGACTCTATGCACGTCATGATCCAGGAGATCCATTTCGGATCAAAACCGAGCTGCTGTAGCCCTCTCTCACAAAACTCCACTCGATTCTATCGTAAGCTTTACTCATGTCCGTTTTCACGGCCATGGAGCAATGCTTTTTTGCCTCCGAGGTCCGTAGATAGTGGAGTGTTTCATGTGTGATGAGAACATTATCGGTTATAGATCTTCCTGCTACAAAGGCGGACTGAGTGTTGGATATGAGTAGAGGCAGTAGAGGTTTAAGCCGTCGAGTGAGTATTTTGGCAATGATTTTGTAATGCGTGTTGCACAAGGCAATGGGCCTATAATCTGCCACTGTTTTTGGTCCCATAATCTTCGGAATCAACCTGATATGCGTCTCGTTCTGTTGTGGCTGCAGCAGGTTTGAAGTGAAAAAGTTCCGCACATCCGTAATGACGTCCTTGCCCACTATATGCCAATATGATTGGTAAAAGGTGGCTGAAAAACCATCCGGTCCCGGTGCCTTGCCCCCGTTGATCGATCTCATTGCATCTCTAATTTCCGAATCACTCGGTATAGCAGTCAAGTACTCATTCATTTCCGGCGTAACCTTCCGAGTTAGCAGTCCTCGAATCTGGCTGAAAGAAGCATTGCCATTTGATGTGAAGATTTGTGTAAAGTAACTTGAAATCACTCCCACAATCTGTTGTTCTTCATATACTGCCCCTCCTTGAGAATCTTCAATGACTGGGATTGAATTGATCACCCTTCTGGTTTCTTGTCGCCGCGTGAAAGAAACCCGTGTTTCTATCTCCCTTCTTTAGCCACTGAATCCTACTCCTTTGTTGCCAGTACTGTTCTTCAGCCGTGTACGCTTCGCGGAGCTTGGAGTTAAGGGACTCAATAAGTAAAACATCAGGTGTAGCGCTAGACAGCGCCCCCTCTAGGGCCTCTTGGTTCTGCTTGATGACCAAGTTACTCTGAGCTTGCTTCTCCTTTGACCATTGAATAATGCCTCGCCGGCATCTGTTCAATTTTAAAATAACTGATTCCAGTGGAGATTCATTCCAAGCTGAGTCTATTACTCCCGTGACCTCTTCCTGTTCCGTTAGAGATCTATTGAACCGGAACACTCCCTTTCTCTTTGGTTTATCGTTGTTAAAATAGGTCAGAAGAGGCCTATGGTCTGATCCTTCAAATCGTAAGTAGCGACATCTGCCTAAGGGAAAGGATTCTGCCCAGGAGCAGTTACTCATGGAACGATCTAGTCTTGATCGTATGAAGTGAGTGTATCGATTTCCCCTCCACGACAATTGCTCCCCTGAGTGTTTAAGGTCCCATAAGCCGTTTTGTGCCACAAAAGATCGAAAGGTAGTAAAAGAGCCCTCTGCTCTGGCTGGGCCGCCTATCTTTTCTGCATTATTCAGAATATCGTTGAAGTCTCCGGTGATTAGCCAAGGTTCATCATCTCTGCCTTGTCCTATTGCGCTTAGCTTATCCCAAAAAGCCGCTCTGTTTTCCGCTGCGGGAGCTCCATACACGAATGAAACAAAGGAAGTGGTTCCTTGATATACAATTCTCGTGTCTATTACATTGGGAGAGGATTCAAGAATTGTTATATCTGTATCATCGTTCCACAGGAGAGAGAGCCCACCACTGAGGCCAACAGGTGGAACCGAAAAATACTGTGAATAACGTAAGGAGATCAGTTTCTTATTGATAAAGGCATCATCATTCTTTGTCTCCATTAAAAACATTACATTAGGAGCCATATGCTTATGGATCTCCTTAATTCGCCGGATTGTCTGAACACTCCCAAGTCCCTGACAATTCCAGCTAAGTAATACTAAGGAAGAGATCCTTGATGGGGCCGAAAATCCACCCCACCTCTAGTAATTCCCGGTATAAACACCGTAGTCGGTCTGTCACTCTTACTTCGTTGTCGACTCGTTCCTGCCTTATTACAAGGTACATCTTTGTCTTTCTCGACAACTAGCTTTCTCCTTGTTGTTGTAGCAGAGCGGGGCTACGGGTGATGTCCTTTGAGAGAGTCTCAGAATAGGGCTTCGTAGCACACGCTTCTTTGTAGGGTTAGTCACCCTTCTCTTTGTTGTTGCTTTACTCTGAGACGCCACCGGGATTTCTCCTCTTTTGCTTCTTGTTATGGAGCCTATTCGGAGAGTCGCTGGAACTCGTTCTTCAGGAAGTTGTTCCTCGACTGTATCCTGCTCCGTCTGCATAGTTTCAACGGGTCTACTGTCTGCCTCTTGTAGTCTGCCAGATTCAAAACTAGGTGGTCTTCTCGCAGGTATTGGATCAGATAAACGTTCCAGAGCTGACCTTCGCTCCCTTGACCCCGAGTTTGTACCTATTCTTGTGTTAGTCGCTATTCCCAATCGGTCTTTGATGGTTCTTGTTGGAGTAACTTCAAGGGCGTTATTGGCATTGCCAGTATCAATCACTGGAGGAGCTATTACATTCCTGAGGTCGCCACCTTGATGGTGAGGGAAAGACTCTGAAGCATGAGAAGATGGTCTGTTTCTTTCCACTGCTCGATATTCAAAGGACGGTGCCTTGCTACGGAAGTAATTTGAGTTTGAGCGAGCAGTTCTTGATAGTATTGATTGCTCCCTGGGTTGATCCTCTCTTCGATTATGATATGTTCTGTCATATCCTCTGTTCCTCTCAGAATGGGTATGATTATCACTAAAGTATCTAGTAGGAGGACGAGAATCATCAGGTCTTCTATACCCTCTTCGCTCATCATGACGTCGCTTATCAGCCTCGATTCTTTGGAGTGCAATACTCTGTAATCCCCAGGTTTCTTTCCTTCGGTGGAGGTGCATTAGGATCTCTGTGAGGGCAAGCTTCTTCCTCATGCATCAAGGAGAACATGTAAAGCAATGTTTCTCGATCTTTATATATTCAAACTCCACTTTTGTGATATCCTCTGTCGGTAGTTCAATGTCCATCTTCATGATAAGTGGTTGTAGTCCATCCACTTCTACCCAGATCTTAGCTTCTTTTCATCATCTTTGATGGTGAATTTTCCAAGCTCTTTCCCGATCGTTTTGATGGTACCTTCTGACCAGTAGTGGAGGGGGATTCCATGTATCTTGACATTAAAGGAGATCTTGGAGGGAAAGTCTTCAGAGACCACCGGCTCCCATCTCTGTAACAATAGCATCCAGCGCTTATAATGGTATGGTCCTTTCTCCAAGACCTGTAAGAGTTCATGCTCAGTTTCAAATTTGAACTGGAATTTATCCAGGCCCAATGCTCTGCCTTCAAACCTTCCTTCTAGGTTCCAAACCTGAGCCATAAAGTCGATTACCGCTCTAATAGGTTTCTGCATATGAGGGTTTGTCAGTCTTCCAATAATTGTGAGTCTATTTGCTTCAATGAGATCGTTGTTGTCGTTAGCCGGTATGCGCACCGGAGGTCGTTTAGTGGGAAGCTCAGGCGGCGCCTGCCACTTTCCTTTCTCAGATCTACTGTATCTTCTCGCCATACTCCTGAGTAAGTTGCTACTGGAGTGTACCAACCAGTCTCTGTACTAGGTTATTGCAACCAAACGTTGTTTTGTCTCTTATACTTGAATACAAGTGCTGCGGAGGTTATTAAATGCTTCAGTGGTGATATAATGCTCTTGAAGGTGTTGGTAAGAGAGAAGAGAGGTTATAGCAACCAAAAAAGGAGATTCTTCAAGTGAAAGTTGACATGAAGTCATGGTCCCATTCCAGATCCACGGAGACGTTCATCAGGTGAGTAATATCAAACCGGAGGAGAACCAGAGAGGCACAGGGGCGGAGCACCTGGCTGACCCGCCGACGTAGTCGGGGGCTGAACCCGGCGAAATTCCGGTCAAGGGCTCTGTCGCGGTTGAGAAGCTGCCTTCGGACCGATGGTTTATTCTAAAGTAGTAAGACTTTTTGAATTTGCAGGGAGTTTCAGAGAATAAAAGACTGCAAAGGAGAAAGAAACGTTGGGTAAGCAGAGAGTCAACTAAACCCGACGGTTAAAACTTTTCCTCGACTTTCGTGCCTGGAGAGAAAAAGCCGTAATATCATGAAACTGTGACATTTTTTCCTTTTGTTTACAGGAGCTGATCTTCAGTTGTTAAATATCCCACATTTCAATCAGAAATCAATACTGAAACTAATTTAGAGGGATATGTATAAAATAACTAGACTAGATGATTTTCCTGTGCTCATACACGAATATAAATATTTTATAAAGTATATACTATAATAATTAATTGCTATTTATTTTATTTTTTTATTATTTTATAATTGTATGCATAGTTTATATTAATAATATTATATTACTTTAATTAGACATTCGATTTTATATATGTTATAGTTTGTCAGTTTTGTTGTTTTTACAGACGATTTAATTATCATTTGGATATATTGGTTTGCATTTATATCTTTGAATTCAATTATAATATTTTATTCTAAATATATTAAATTTTGATTAATTTTATTATTTACATTTAGGTTGCTCGGTTGGTTGGTTATCTTTTATATGCAAATATATTTTTAGGATGACTATTTATAAATAAAAATATATTGTGTTTAGAATGAAATAAAGATAAACTAAAGTGTCGGATTCCAAATTCAAAAATTTAATATAATGATGATATTATGAAGTCTAATGCCTACATATATAAATTTTACAAAAAAATAAATTGTAACAATTAGTTAATATTTTATTTTCATTTGTTAATATATTTTGAATCATTCTATAATTTATATTCATAAAATTAATTATTACTATAAAATTATATATTCTTATTGTAGTTTAATCTATGATATTAGATATAAGTTGGAATAGGCGAGTTACTCATGTTGTGAATATATTAAGTTGCATGTATTATTACAAATTCAAACTGAAATATAATTATTTTTACTATAGTTAAGTCATATCAAATTATTTTTATTTATCATTTAATGTGCATGTACTTTCATATATTTATCAATGATCACTATGAAGTTATACATAAGTAACTAGTATTTTTTGGAAACTCATGAAACACATATCAATATCTACAGTAATTAATTAAATATTTTATAAATTCTAAATAATTTTATGCTTTTGATTTATTGAATGGTAAACTGAAACTTATTTTAAAATAATCTTAAAATTCTGAATTCATATTTGCTTTCATATTTTGATTATGGTTATGTTAAGTTCCACAAATATAAAATGTAAAAGAAAATTTAATAATTATTTAATATTAAGAAAACATATAATTTTAATAATCATAAAATATAATATATCTACCTTGTTAAAATATATCGTGTTATTTTAGTTTAAAATATTTTGTAATTATTTGATTAAAAATGTTTACTGTTAAAAACTATTTTTCGTTATTTAATATCTCTTAAAAATAAACAATATTTTTTTATGTTACTTAATTATTTTATATAATCATCTAAGAAAATAGATAGATATATAAAAATATTTTTATTATTTTGAAATTGTATTGTTTGAAATTATGTTTTAAAATAGATAATATTTATTTTACTAATATCAAAATTATCTATGTGAAATTTTCTTTTATGAAATCAAATTATATATAAATATATATTTTTCAACTATGAAAATATAGATATAAATAAAGTATTTATTACTTCAAAAGTATATTTTATGTTGTTTTTAAATGGAATATTACTATTTTGTGAAATTTCTTTTTTAATGAAATCTTATTATATATGCATATATTTCGTTTTAAATTTCTTTTAAACTTTATAAATGTTTCCTTTTTATTATATATCTTATTTAGAAAATTTTAAAAGGAAACTAAATAAAAAAATCAATAAAAATATTTAACTGATATCATATAGGCATATATTTTCGGTTTTAAATTTCTTTTAAACTTTATAAATGTTTCATTTTTATTATATATGTTATTTGGAAATTTTAAAAAGAAACTAAATAAAAAATCAGTAAAAATATTTAACAATAATAATTTTAATTCATTAAGGGTATCCGTGTAATTAACCATCGTGAGAGTTAACGTGAGCGCGACACGTAGGAAACTGACTTCTCAAATAATATTATAGGGATTTATGACCTTTAACTTTCAAAGTTTACATATGGCATATTCTTTTTTTTTTCTGTAATTACAGAGTAATTTTTTTTTTTGAAACCTTTTTTGGTAAATTATTTCTTAGTTTAGGATTTTAAATATTTTGTCAACGTACAATACGTGGAAGCAAATTCACCCAAAAATACAAACCAGTAAAGAAGATATTTTACTCCTAAATTTATGTACATAAAATAGCTTTCAAATGTGCATGCATTAGTATTCAAACATTAATAAAATAAACAATAAAAAAGTAAACAGATATGTAATGATTAGTGGAAGATAACAAAAAAATCTTGGCGTGTAGCCTAGTCACCTCTCTCATCATCATTACAATCTAAACAAATATCTACCTGCTTCCTTCTCTTCTCTCTGCAACTCCTCATCTGATTAATAACAAACGTCAAAGCATTTCTTCATTTTTTACGTTTATTTTTATTTTTTACAATCTTTCGTTACTCTCAAAGAATCTGAAGCATCAAAGATCAAAGCTCTAAGTAAATATGGAGATGGGTTTCCAGGAAAATCAGCAAAACCAAGAACTTACAAATCTCATGGAGATTGGATCTGGGCATTACGGGTAAACCACATTCATATCCGTCTTGTTGAAGCTAAAGTTCCAAGCTTTTTTCTTTTTTTTGTTGAATTTGATCTTTGATTGTGTGGGAGTTTAGGTGCTCACATTACAGAAGACGATGTAAGATTAGAGCACCTTGTTGTGATGAAGTTTTCGATTGTCGACACTGCCACAACGAAGCTAAGGTATCTAAATACTAATAGTACCTAAAGAAATCATCTTTTTTTACTTTTGTGTAGATGTGAAAGAAAGAACAAGCTTTTGTTATAGATGTGAAGCTTTATGTATGGAACTAATGTTTTTACGTTCTGTTTCAACAGGACTCTCTTCAAACTGAACAGCTTCTTAGACATGATCTCCCTCGACATGATGTTTCAAAGGTTTTTTTTTTTTTTTTTTTGTTGAAATCAGATCGGAAATTCTCTGAACATTTTGTTTCTTCACTGTGACAACTTCTTGAATTCTGTTTTTTTTTTCAGGTCATTTGCTCGCTTTGTGAGACAGAACAAGACGTCAGTATCAACTTTTTTAACATACAGATTTTTGTTTTTTGTAAACATGTTTCTTGACGCTGACCTGTGATTTGTTTTCTCCAGGTCCAGCAGAACTGCATCAGTTGTGGCGTATGTATGGGGAAGTACTTTTGCTCAAAATGCAAGTTCTTTGATGATGATGTAAGTTTTTTCTTCAATAGAGAGTTATCACTCTTTTCTTATTTACTGGAATGTGTATCAATGAGATTCAAAATTGGTTGTTTTTTCAGCTTACCAAGAAGCAATATCACTGCGATGAATGTGGGATTTGCAGGTACTAATTAAAAAAAAAAGTCTTGGTTTTTTTTTTTTTGGTAACTGAATGTCGGATAATTAATCTCAATGATGTTGGTTTTTGATAGGACCGGAGGAGAAGAAAACTTCTTCCATTGCAAAAGATGTCGTACGAGAACAACAAAAAACCTTTTATGTGCCTTGTTTCCACAAATGCTTGTTTCTACATCTTATTTTTTTGTTTTCTTGGGACAGGGTGTTGCTACTCCAAAGTCATGGAGGACAAGCATCGATGTGTAGAAGGCGCAATGCATCACAATTGCCCTGTTTGTTTTGAGGTGAAAAAGGAATCATACCAATCCAATTTTCTTAACCAATGCAAAACATAATAATGTCTTGATTTGTGTTCTCAGTATCTGTTTGATTCCACAAGAGATATCACGGTGTTGAGATGTGGTCACACAATGCATTTACAATGCACCAAAGATATGGGGCTGCATAACCGGTAAAACACACAAGTCTCTCAAGTCTTTTCATGCAACCAATGAAGGAAGTCATCACTGATAAAAACAAAGATTATCTTGTAGATACACATGCCCTGTATGTTCTAAATCCATATGTGACATGTCTAACATGTGGAAGAAACTTGATGAAGAGGTAAGTAAAGGCTTCATAGTCTAATCGTATATCTCTTTTGTATAGTCTCTTTATGTTTATTAAGTTTTAACCATTTGCAGGTTGCTGCATACCCAATGCCAAAAGTGTACGAAGACAAGATGGTAAGGAAGATTTGTATTCACCAAGGCTGTGTGTTTGTTGTGTTATGTATGGTTTTTGATTCTAATGTGATTGGTTTTTGAATTAGGTATGGATACTTTGCAATGACTGTGGTTCAAACTTGAATGTTCGGTTTCATTTGATCGCGCATAAGTGCACTAGCTGCGGTTCCTACAACACTAGACAGACGCAGAGAGGACCTGATGCTACTCACTCTTGCTCTTCAGGAGTTCCTCAGATTGTTGGTTCAACCGGTTAATCAAGACCTGAACCGGAGCTGGTTTGGTGTCTGAATTTCCCAAGGGAGATTGCTTGTGTACTTACTTAACTATACCAGCACATATTCAAATGCATATGACGACTGTGTTATAACCAATTCGACTCGCGGGTCTAGATGATCATCTATAATAAACGTAAAAATAGATTCTGAGATGTTATGCCCTCTGAAAAATAGTTAAAACCAATAACATTTTTTTTTTGGTAACACAAAAAAACCAATAACATAAAAACTCATAAACTGGCAGGCATTTGTGTTCTGTTTCTTCAATGTTTCGTGTAATGTCTATTGCCAATACGTTGCGAATCAGCCTTTCCCTGAAATCAACTGGAATGAAATGGTGGTTGGTCCGTTACTAATGTCGCCACAGTGGATTCCATATCCGGTAATAAAATTCATATCCGGTAAATGATGTAATGTAATAAAAGATGTAAAAAACAAATATTTCCGCTAAACAATGTAATGTCATAAGAGCATCTCCAACCCATTGCTATTTTCACCTCTATAATAGCATTTAGAGGTGAAAATACTCCAATCCATCTCTATTTCTTCCTCTATTATAGAGATCTCTTTTTTCCTCTATTTTAGAGGAAGAAATAGCAATTATCTATTTTTTACTTTATAAAATAGAGATTGCTATTTTAGAGAAATACATTGGAGCATATTCCACTTCTATTATAGAGTTCCTCTATTTTTAGAGGTGAAAATAGTAAAATACATTGGAAATGGTCTAAATGATGTAAAAAGATCAGATAACTTTTTTATTAATAGTCAAAAGTAAATAAGTTTGGTCAACTACAAGAACCAAAGATGTTGTCTACATATGTAGTCTAAA